>NC_030858.1:36405370-36515166 GCF_000208745.1 Theobroma cacao
CGATGATAATCACAGTACCTTGGATTAGCCTTTTCCTCCGTTGTTGGTGGTCGTGGAGTGTAAGGTAAGTTTATTTGTCCATCCCTAACCCATTCTTGGAGAAGAGCTCTCACTCTATCTAAAGGTACTGAAAACGGTGGAGAAGAGTCATTCTCCTCATCTAGCCCTCTCCTAGGGACATCTCTTCGAGGACGTAAATTTGCTCGAATTGGACCCCTTCTTTCTCTACCTCCTCCTTGGATGGCATTCACCGTTGGGTTATTCCTTCTACCAAAGCGAGTGAGTCCCTTTTGTCTAAAAACTGTATTATTGGTCCTTCGTGCAGCTTCCACTAGTGTAGCGAAGGTTGGAAGAGGTAGATTCTCCAAGTGTAACCTGTATTCATCAAACATCCCCTGAATACACACTTTTACCAACTCTTTCTCATCATGAGATTCTTGTATGTCCAGCACTCTTTCTCTAAAACGTTGGATATACTCCATTAAATCCTCCCTAGACTTTTGAAACTCTCTTCCAAGATCAACGAGAGTAACCTTCTCTTGAGTAGAAAAGAACTTTTCCCCAAACATCCTACACATCTGATTCCAAGATTGAACAGAACCAGGAGTAAGGTTAACATACCATGTATAAGCCTTCTCAGTGAGAGACTTGGAGAATTCTTTCAACTTCAGGTCATCATCCAATCCAGCTACTCCAAGAGTCTCCACAAATTTCATGACATGTTCGCGTGCATCACCAGTCTTTCCATTAAATTGTTTGAACTTAGGGCTAGTATAGTCTTTAGGATATGGTTTTGCAGCTACACTAGCCGGGTAAGGCAACTTGAGATCAAACTCAGAAAAATTCAAACTCTTGTTCTTCTGATCTAACAACTTTTGGAGCTCTTCCAGTGTTACAAATCCTTGAGTAGGAATAGGTGGGATTACTGCAGTAGAAGTAGTAGTTGGAGTAACTGCAATAGTGGTGTTGGTAGGGTTAGGGTTTGCAGCAACTACTACATCAACTGCACCTTCTCCATTGCCTCCATTCTCCTCAATGTTTGTAACTAGATGAGTGACCCCAGCAGGTGCACTCTCATTAGGATGCACAGATTGAGCTTGAAAAGTGGTGACAGTAGAGGATGCAAATTGAGATATAGTGTCCATCATTCGCTTATTATTGTCCTCCAAAATTTGCATCCTCTCTTGGGAAGTTTGAATCATTCTCATCAGATCTTGAATGTAGGAAGGAACAGGCGCATCCTGGTTGCCAATGGAACTCTCCATCTTTTTCGAAAACAAGAAATTTCAGCAGTAAAAGTCTTACTTAATGCAATCACTCCTCCCCAGTGGAGTCGCCAAAATGTAAAGGGGGTTCTTGTGATAGGGAGAGGAAGTGTTGCAAACAAGTAAAAGGATGTGCCAGAGGAGGCAGAGAGGAAGATTGAAGCAGTTCCTGAAGTACTAAGTGCTGTGACAGGTGGAAGACAATAAGAAAAGAATTAAAGAGACTTAGAGAGTACAAGATAATTAGAGAGAGAATTTAGAGAGAGAAGCTCTCAAGTCGAGAATGTGTTAGCTTGGAGAGGAAAAGAAGAGAGTTCTTTCAAATGAATTGTGAGGCTCTATATATAGTGCTAAAAGTGGCTGTTACATAAGAATAGGCTTTAATGCGTCTCATGAATGACATTATTATGAAGAATATTAATGTAAGTAACCGTTACTGTAATTGAATGTAGTAAGACTTGTTCTCAAGTAAAGGTAATAGAAAAGAGGTGTAAAAGAATAGGTACAAGAGAAGAAGCTGTACGAGAATAGGTACAAGAGAGTAAGCTGTACATGAATAAGTATACGAGAACAAGATAGGAGGGTGAAACACTTGTACTTCAGGAAAGGGTTAAGAGGAAGACCTCTTAACTACCTCCATATCTCTGCCACCAAGCCAAACTCTCTGAAACATCCCAAGATGAAAGTAACCCCTGAACCCTGTCACTTATTCTGAGTTACTTTCACTGTCATCCAAGTGAAACAGTTATTCTATTCAAAGTGGTTGTTCTACTTGTATTAGTTTTTCTATATGGAGTAATACTTTACTTTTTCTAATTGTTCTGCTTTAAGTAATACTTGAAGTAGCGCTTCACTTGTTCTGCGTGAAGTAGCGCTTCACTTGTTCTCTATATAATATTATGTTGTAACATAATTCTTTAGAGTAACGGTATTAACCAAAATCTAGTATCTACAATCACAATTTCTGTATTTAACTAGACCACCAGATTGTGGGAATTTAATACTGAAGATATGGTTTCCTTTTGGGTCATGACACTGCAGATACAGTGAAAACAGCAGTTCATTGGGTTCCCTGAGTCCCATATCTTGGTGGGCTCTTGAAGTTAAAAGCTTGGGCTAACAACAGGGTTTTGTGGACCAAAGGAAAAGGCACATACTCGATTGAGATTTAGACAATTACACTTCTTTGACATATGCTTGTTATTGCCACCCACCAAGGCAAAAGTTGTCTCCTTTTCTTCCAGCTCCTTGGATCCTCCTGGTCTCACCTCATCATGGAATTCTTAGATGACCATTTTACCCTAATAATTTTTTGCATGGTAAATTTCTGTTACATGTGAAGTTGAAACAATTTTGTATATATTTTTTATTTAAAAAAAAACGATTTCTACTCTTAAAACAAAAAAGCATGCACCTAATTAATTTTGAAATCTTCAAGCAGATACATTTTGGAAATAGGATCATGAATCAAACTGTTATACACTTTAATTTATGTGGAACCATGCATGGCTACAAAATGCAACTATAGCTTGATGATGGGTTTATGGTAGACTAGACTAGTAGAGAATGCTAAGGCAAAAAGATCAAAATTTTACCAAGGAAATGGAAACTAAAAAGGAAGAAAAGAAAACAGAAGAAACTGAAGTTCTCTTGTTTTCTTTGCCTCCCTGCTTTTGTACACAAAGCTGCAAGTTTACAACATCATCAATGAGCAATGGCAAGCATTTTAGGGTCTTGGAGAACATAGTTAATTGCAAGTTGGGTATATAAGTAATTTTGAAGGACAGCATCTGAAGCTCTCGTGGACCTTTGCTTCTGATTAGTTTATTTCCTCATGGCACATAATGATTTTGTGTTTCTTTCTGGTCAACAAAACCAAGGAAAGCAAGCAAAGAAAGAATGCTTCCAAATGATAAGACTCCTTGCTCATTTGTTACCTTTTTTGACTATCTCTTCAGCTTGTTTTTACTCTGTCCTTTCACTCTCCCTCAAGTCATGTAAGCAATGTCCTTCAAAGTACTGTACATTTGAACCTCTATATAGAGTTAAGTAGTTTACTTTACTTGCTCAAGTTCTCAGCAATCTATAGCTTTTTATCTATTTTTTCCTTGGTTTCAAATTTCATATCTCGTACATGAGGTGACCATCGGTTTTTACTAAGATCAATCAAACAAAGACATCCAACTTCAAAAGTACTTTGCCAGATACATGGCTCAACAGGTAATGCTTGTCTTCTCTCAGTTCAATAGTATATTCTCTCGTGGGTTGTCTCTCAGATTTTTTAGTTCTCTTATCTTATAATTGTGGGTCTGTGTTTTCTTCTTATAATTTCTCTGATAATGTGTCTACTTCTTTGTCACATTGTTTTTGTTTCTCATGATAGTACAGTTATGACAAGCTTATCCTTTTTTTTCCCTTCTTTTTAGTTCATTTTATTCTCTGTGATGTTGATTGCTTGAAGGGTTCTGAATCACATATCTGATGATTTGATTTGATTTGATTGCAGGAAGAAGGTTGGCCCCTGGGATTGCAGCCGCTGAACGTGAGAGTTGGGCTGGCAAGAAACCATGATTACTCAGGATCAATATCATTCAACACTATGCTCACTGGTTCTCCAACTTCCTCTACAGATTCCTCTTCAGATTTAGACACAGAGGTCAGTGGGAAACTACAGAAATTTTGGTTAAAAATTTTTTTGCTTACATTGGTCTTGTCTTTGGCAGTTGTCTTAGGTTTTTCAGTTTTCATATCCCCAGGGTCCTATTTCCATATGTCATGGATCATGATTGTATTGTACCTCTGTAGCCTTTTGGTGTTTTTCAGTTGTTTTCTTCATGCACAAATATTCTTGGTAGTTTCGAAATTTTACCGGAGAAAAATGCTTTTTTATTTTTCTTTTCTTCTTTATAATGTAATAAGTGTCTCAATTAACAGTCAATACCCATTTGCAAGAACATTGATTGGTATCAATAAATCATTATGCTGGGCGCAGAAAGTTTCTATTAATGCAGCATTGAATTTCCCTTTTCTCCTACTCCATATAATGGTTTTTGACCAAGTTTGCTAGATGGTAGTTAAAATTAAAGGCTTAAAGACTCTGTCACAGGCTTTTGAGTTGTCATCTTGAGCCTGATTTGGTGCTTTCTACCATAGTAGTTGTAATATTACAGTGGTATTTGGTGCCTTCGCTCAGAGTCAAGCCTTCAAGTTGCTACCAGCTCATAATAATTGCAACACCTGTAGCGGGCATGACTTTTTTGATATGTGCTGGAGATTACAGAGTAGTGTCAGCAGACTGAGCTCTACTGTTGCATGATGCTCCTAGATCAGATGTCAGACGAAGGACATATATGATTAAATATGATAGATTTTTTGTAAACAAACTGAAAAATGTGCTAGAGATTTCAACTGCAATAATGATTTTAACTTCTTGTTTATTTCCTGATATTATCTTTTGCTCAGATTGCTGAGTTAATGCATGTCTCATATTGTCTGGATTTGGTGTGTCAAGAAATGGTAGAAATACTTGTACGAACTTATGACAAAAGCATTTATCTGACATAACGATTGGAGCCAAAAACTTCTCACTATCTGTTAAGATTCACTAAGATTGTTGAAGTCCATACTGTTCCTGCTCTTTTGCATGTAATAAGATACTAAATTGTTTCAAAGCATCATGAAACAACTAATTCAAATTCTGATTTTCACCATGACTTTGATTTGGTTCTGGGATGACAAATTATGCTTCTATAGCCCATAGGCACTTGGGAGTGTCTGATAATCTGCTCACAATGACGACGGAACATCTTTACTTCAAATGATCTTCCTCCAAGCTAGTGCTTTCTGTAGTTGGATGCAGTAGATGATTTGTATGTTTCATACTGATCTAACCCTGTTGGCCCAAAGTGCGTATCTCATTAACTCTTCTTCGCTTGATTTCAGTCAACTGGGTCATTTTTCCATGACAATAGCATTACACTCGGGAGCCTAATTGGGGTTTCTAGCATCTTGGAACTCTCTAAAAGATCTGTCAGAGGAAGGAAAGCTGAAGCAGCAACAAGAGAAAAAAGGAGCAACAACAGCAACAAGTCAAGAATTTGGCTCTTTTCTTTATGTTCAAGGGATAGTACTGATGCTGAGAATGTCAATGCAAACAATGCTCCATCACTCGGTCATTTCCTCGCGGTGGAGAGAAGAGCTGCTAGTGAATATAGAAGGAACCACATTCCTACTATCTATGGGCCCGACGAACTTGCCCTGGCTCAGCCTAATTTAGAATCCAACTCCCTATTTGTCAATGGCTGCGTTGCTCCTCCTCAAACAAGCTCATCAGAGAATGCTGGATTAGATAATGGTAACGGGCATGGAGTCCCAGTGCTGCTCTCATGCATGTGTGGACAACCCTCCATCTGAAAGTATTGGTCTGATTGAATGGATTTCATGTTTCAGGAAGGAATAATCTACTTTCTCCCCTTTTGTTGAGTTCCTTGAATCTTGCTTCTTTCTTGTGCTTAACATTTGAATGCTAATAACCATATAATTATTTGATTTGATAAAAAGTTTAGTTAACCAGGCCAAGAAAAAGCCACTGCTTGGGCCATAAGGCCAATATCCAGTCATTTGTTACACATCACCTCTAACTATCGAAGAACACATCAAGAAAGAAAGATGGAAAAGAAATAAATAAAACGGATGCTGAGCTGTGCAAAAATGTATCATTCAAACGTACTAATATAAGTTTTAGATTATATTTTTTGTATAGGAAACACATTTTTGTGATTATAATGTTAAGAGAAGTGACCCTTTGATGTATAAATTTTACTATCCTATGTATCGTTGAATTTCTCCCTTTGATGTATTAATTAATCAAATATTATCATCTCAATAAATAAATTTTAAAAAATTTTATGTATTTATAAAATAACACTATATATTTAAATATATATATATATATATAGATACGATATATAAACATAATTATCATTATTATTTATTATACGATATATCATAATATTTATAAAAAATGATACATAATATAATTATATCATATTTAATCAAATATCAAAAAATTTTGTACGATATACGTTACCTATCGTTAAGACTTTGAGGAAAAGTCTTGTTGGAAAACGTGTCGGTGAATATTTCCTTCTAGATCCCAAACAACAAGCTCCGGTCTAGATCCAGACCCAACCCCTCGTTTATGTATGAAAACAAAATACAATAATTAATTCCAAAAAAGATATTAATTTGGCCCCTTTTATCGCAGATATTTTTTTAATGATATTTTTAGGCGTGATTTGCTGTTTTGCAACCTCTAGGAAAGCGCATCGTCCAATTAAATAACGGCGGCTTATTTTGCTTCTCCTGTATGAGCATGACAATTCCCCAGAAATTCATGTGAATTTCCAACCCCTTTTCTGTTATGTTATTGGGTTTCATATTAGCGAAAAGGTTTTGAAGGATTCCTAAAGTTTTAATTTAATATCTTAAAGATCCAACGAAAAGGGGACCTTTTCGTAGATATTTTCCCTAATCTTTGATATTTTAATTGTACAGTAAACAAGCCAAATCAGTTCAACCACAACCTGCTTTGATGGAAAATTTGTGCCTCATCTTTGACTGCTATTACTGCCAGTTTTAATTGCTTTTATTAAAAGATAAAGATTAAGAAAGTTTGAGGTGAGTGTTCCATAAGCCAATGAAAATTTTCCTGGAAAATTTAAAAGAAAAAATAGAGAGAAAAAACTGATAAAGTTTGCAAGGTACAAGGAATTATTCAAGCTCTGACATTTCCACTGTTTTCCAACAGGAGATTATGTACAAAGGGAAAAAAATAAATTTATATTTTCAAGAGTTGAATTATGAGCTCTTTACATTTTTTTTAAACTATGGTAATGCTTGACCACGTGGTTCTATTGTTTGTTTACCTTGTTCGAAGAATGTAAAAAGTCAATAGCGAAATAAAGAATTTGTTGTAAAGTTTAATTTATCGGTAAAAAAATAATAAATTGCTTGGTTACCTAATTGGAAGAAGTTTTGATTTCTTGCTTAATTAAATCCTATGATCGAATTAAAAATAACAGAAGGTTGAATTCTCTTTGTTGCTAAATAAAAAAGCATAATTAAGTGAGTCTTATAATAAAAGAAACTTTTGAAAACGTGATTATGGAAGTAATCAGAGATTTAAGCACTAAGTACGTCCTCTTCGGGCTTGAATAAATTCTTACCTTTTCCTACCCACTAAGAGCATAATTATTAAAAGAAGCAAAAATCTAAAGATTAATTGGTAAATTGGAAGTAAGTTAGAAGGAAAGTAACAATGAAGGTACAAGTTGATATCTAACTTACCCAATTCCCACGCACATCACAACCAAAAAACAAAAAATGGCATGAGTGGTTAAATAAATACTAATGCTACTTGATTAGTAAATAAATTTAAAAATTAAAAATTTTATAAGATAAATATTCATAATTTTAAAAATTTTTATTTTTATACATTTATAAAGTAAAATTTTATAATTAAATGATAATATAAAATTTATACATTGATAATACATCAGATATAATTTCATAAATTATTAAATCATGATTTAATCTCAATCAATGATTTTTTTAAAAAGCAATAATTTGAGTCGAATACAACTATTGAGTTCTCATTTTAAGACTTTGAAAGTGAAATTTATTTTCGTAGATAACGGCCGAAGTTAGAAAATAACATAACGTTGAAATCAAACTAAAAAAACAAAACATCAAAATCAAATAAACTAATAATCCACCCAAAAGAAGAAGTCATTAGTCAAAAACGTAGAGACGAAAAGACCTTACCAATAAAAATATAGCCCTATTTTGAAAGGAAAAGAAAACTGGATGGGGATGGTTGTTTGTTTTTTGTAAGACATGGGCCATGCCATCCCCATACATCATTCACCATGCATAGCAAACAGGGTGGTACATGCTACATGTCCTATATCTTTATACCTTTATATAACGAAAACAAAAGAAAAAACAAAATACTTGTTATCATGTAAGAAGCGAAAAGGCCTACCAAAATGGACCCCCTACTTAGGTGTCCCTCCCCATTGATTTTGCCTTTCCTTTCACTCTTTGGCCCTACCATACTACTATCTACTTCAAGTTCCACATGTCACCCTCACTCTTTCTTCTCCATTCGCCCTTTTTCAAGTACCATTTGTCACCCTTACTCATATCAAACATTAAAATTCATTATTGGATTATAAAATAAGATTACCTCATTTTAATTTAAATAAAAAATAAACCGAAGTGATCCGACATTTATAATAATAAAAATTATTAAAATAATTTTATTCATATCACTTTGGATCAGATAAATTCAAGAAATTTAAGGGTTTTGGTATAAATTATTGAATGAGTACTTTGGTTATGTATTATAAGGTACTCAAGTTAATTAAAAAATGGAGACAATATCACATGAAAACCAACATCCAAACATGATTTCCCTATTTATACCTTAATTTGAAATTTGGTTTATACATTATACATAAATAGGGGAGGGGGGGTGGGGGGGAATCAAACTATATAATTATGTTACATCTCAATCAACACTCTCCTATCCATTGGAAAGAGGACATGATATGGGGTTTTGGTGGGGTCAAGGCCCAATTCAAGACTATACCCTTTTGACTCTTTCCAAAGGGTTCTTTAACAAATTTTAGGGAGCAGCCATGGAAGAATGTTGAAATTTACCTTTTAGAAGAAAAAGAATTCCTTTTCTTTTTGTTATTTTTTTTTTCAATACTAATTCAGGCATCTAACAGGCCCCCTCAGGAAGACCAGTGCTACTTCAATCTCAAGTAAACAAAGATTACAACAATAGGACCCCACGCAGCTATTAACAAACTTACCAACCCAAACCTGCAACTCACTTCTTTGCTTATTTCCTTCCCCCAAAACCTACATAGCAAATGGACCTCTACCTATATATACCAAATGGGTCCAGTCCTCACCATAATTGCTTGATTTTTCTCTGGCCCCCTTTTGTTTTTTTGTTTTTCCATTGAAGCAGAAGGGAATATCCTTGATTGACAGCTTGAAAATTTTAATTAGCAAGAGCTGCCAAAACGCCCAAGTTTCAAGGCTTATCAATCCATTCATTTTCTGCAGCAATCCTTCCTGAGCCACGGCCTCCCATCTTGCTAAATGAACCAACTGCGGATAAGCTCTTGAAGCTGCTGCTTCCCTCACAGAAATTCCTTGATTTTCTCAATTTCCTCACCTTTGAGGAACTCATGTCACCAATATCCTGATCAGTATCATCATAATTTTTTATCTTGGCTACCACCAATCGGACAATGGTGCTTCGGCAAAAGGGGCATACTGGGGGTGTTAAACTCGCAGTCGTGGGGTTGGGCTTGTTGTGGCAGCACAGGGCTAGAGTGCATTGTGCACACATCTGGTGGCCACAGTCTTGAACTTCAATTGTGCAGATCTGCTCAAAGCATATACAGCATACTTCGGTATCGCTCGCCTGCATCAAAGAATTCCCTAGTGAATATATCAGTTCCATCATTGCCAGCTACCAACTGTTACAAATAGTTCATTTACTAAAAGGAAATATGGTCCTTGACAACTTACAGCCAACAGCTAATTAGTAGGGTCAAAGCAAAAATGGATTATAGTGACCTAATTATAGGTTTTAGAGCATGCCAAAGTAAAAAACTTTATGCTGTAAATTGCTAGAGCATGAAACTCAAGACTTTGTATCACATCTTAGCTTTGATGCCCGGAGGACCAAACTCAAACCTAGGGTCCAGGACAAGTCTGAACATTTAATCACAAAGAAAGACAGACTGCCAAGATCAGAACTAAAACCACTGGGGATCAATAGTCTAATGGATAGCATATCAAGCAAAGACAAAATGATTTAAGTTATACACTAAATAGATTTTAACAAACATTCAATAAAGACTCATGGTCCAAGTCTTCAGTAAAGATAAGGGAAAAAAAGAACACTTAGAGATTGAACATTGTCGGTCAAATTAGACAACTCAGAGTTAAAGAAACTAACTTTGAACAAAAAACAAGTTAGTTAAGCTAAAAATGGAAATTAAACACATGGCTTTGGGTCTAAAATATTCAAGTACTGCCCCCGGGAATTTTCAAAACAATTGGATTTTAGCTAACTGAATTTGGTTTTAAAATTACAAAAGAAAAAGTAAACAAAACATTTTAAGGAAGGCATCTGATACTTTACCTCAGAAATACTGTCATCTAGCCCAGAGTCAGAATGAGAGGGTGAAGGAAGTGAGTAAGCTGTTCCCTTCAGGATGTTCTTTTCCCTTTCCCTGTTTGCCTCCATTAAGGCCTGTTCCAATAGTACTTTTGCCTCCTCATTGAGCTCACTAATGAACTTTAAAGGTGCTGGCCAGACAAGAGGCTCTGCTGATGAAGGATTTAGCAGAGCCGCGCATGCTCCATGCTTGTGCTTTAGAGCAACTACATATGGTATTCTCCTGTAAAGGTATGAACATAACAAAAGCAAGCCTTAACAAAAATAATTATAAGCCAAAAGGAAAAATAATAATGACATGCTCAAATTTTACAGCCAAAATAATTACATGTGTATTATCTACACATGCAAGAGAAAATGAGTGACAAAAGCATCAACGCCTGGGAATAGAACCCCACCAGTTTACATAAGAGCATGTAGGACAAGATAGATTGACTCGAATATCATGAGACTAACTGAGGAATCTCTCGAAATGCTTTCATTCAAAACTTCGAGGACAAAAGATCATTGATAAAATAATCATTTAGACATCCATATAAATAAAAACATTAAACTATACCCAGATGCATCTCTTTGAAGACGATCTGCACCCCATGCCAACAACTTGCGGATGCAATCAAGAGATCCCCCTCTAGCAGCCAAATGAAGAGGAGTGCTTCCTGGACAACTGAAAAGAACAGATTTTCAATCATTTTATCCATTTGTGAAAGATTAAAATGAATAATCAATAATGATCAATAACTTCACATGAACTATTACCCATATCCACCCGTTGAAGCACAAACAAGAGCACCATTGTCCAACAGGATATGTAAGCAATCAGGCCGTCTTTGACGGGCTGCTAAGTGCAAGGGAGTGGCTCCCCTAGCATCTCTTGTATTCACGAACCTTACATATCCCCTGATACCAAATCCGATCCAAAAATATAAGATTAACTAAAAACTGAGATCAATCACCCAAATTAATCAAAATAGATTAAGAAAAAAGAAAGTCAAACAATCTTGTGAGGAAAAAGACCCCCCACCAAGAAACAGCTACAGGGCTAGATTGAGCAGCAGAGAGGATTGCTTGAAGGCAGTCAGAGTGACCATAATAGGCTGCGTAGTGCAAGCAAGTTCTTCCATGAAGGGAATCAAACATTAAGATCTGAAAAGCATAAATCAGATCATTCAAATCAAAATTATATTTAGTAAAACAAATAAATGGATTAAATTGAAACTTATAAAAAAAACCCCGGGAATTAAACACAAAAATAAGGAAGAAAAATGGCTCACATTTGCCCCGGCTTCAATGAGCTTCTTCACACAGGAGATCTTCCCATGCATTGCAGCCAACATAAGTGGAGTCTAAAAACATTGAAAAGGAAACAAATTGAAAAACTAATTAAAGCAAATAGATAACCAAAAAGAAGTTAAAACTTTCAGAAAGAAAAAATTACCTGCTTGTGACGATTCACTACATCCGGATTCATGGATTTCTCCAAAAGCATAGCCAAAATCTACCAACCAAAAGAAGAAAACATCTTCACATCAAGGGATTAAACCGAATATGGTTTCAACAAGCCAAAAAGAAGCTACAAAGAACCAAACTTAATCCAAAGAAAAAAAAAACGCAATCTTCAAAAACCGCAAAAGGGACTACCCACCTCGATCTGGCCATTAGCAGCAGCTATATGAATGGCAGAGTGGCGATCATAAACAGTTGTATGATGTAAAAGATTGGCGTCTCTTTTTAACAAAGCTTCAACTGTTTCAAAATCTCCAACTTGAACTGCACTAAACAATCCATTCTCTTGACTTGTCGCACAACTCAGCCCCTGACCCATCTTTCAAGAAGACAAAAGGCTTTACGCTTCTTCAACCTTTCACCACCGGTCGTCGGCGAGGCGCCCTCCGGTGGTGTTGGTGCGGTGGTGGGTGGTGGTGGTGGCGGCCTGGCTTCTCTCTTAATTTGGCAAAAAGTTCACATTTAAGCAGTTGCCTTTAAAGCGAGTGAAGAAAGAAACGAAGACGAGGAAAAAAAATAAAAAAAAAGTCTTTTTTATTTTTTTATTTTTAGTTTTTTTTTTTAATTGTATTGGAGTTTGTAGGTGCCCGAAGAGGGAAGTGGGAGCTGCCCGTGACAGTCACTGGGACGCAGTTTCGGGCAGTTGTCAGATATTTGTTTTTCGGGGCAAATTAGATTCCCGTCTGAGAAGATCCAAACGATAGATCTCAGCCGTTGATTATTTCTGTCAGTGGGCTTTGGCCGTAGATTGAAAAGGGTAAAATGGAGAGGACAAATCGGTTAAATAAAAACAGTAAAATCTTCAGCCAATGAAATCGCAGCGTGTTTTGGAATTAAGGTTGTTTTACTTAAATACCTTTGTAATTTTTTTTATTTGACTTTTGTATGTTGTCACTTTGGTCTACCGGTCACGAGTCAATTGCCTCCTGCTATCTTTTACCCAAGACAACGACAGTGTCCAAAGACTAAAGAGGCGGTGTCGTTTTATCCGCGGAACCACCTTTTTTTTTAAATTTTTTTATTCTTTTTTCCCTAATTGGCTAATTCATTTATCAAACAGTCAAATTGATTCCTTTTCCTTTTTGTTTTTTCTATTTTAGGTAAGGAGCCGACTTAGCTTGTGCCATAACATGATAATTCAAAATATTTTTATATTTAATATATAGTATAATTTCAATTTAAAATATTAAAATATTGATATAAATTATTTTAAAAAATTTTAATAGCAAACCCAACTTAAATGGACAAGTTCGAATCAAACTCAAATTTTCACGATGTCTACTAAAGTTGGTCAGGTTCGGCTCGACCTATAAACACTTTACTATATATTATAAATTATTGGTAAAAAAAACTTCATTAGTTAGTTTATATTCGTTATACATCTATTAAGCTATAAATAAAAAACTTAGCACTAAAGATTATGAAATTAATAAATTTGGTCATGAAAATAGATATGTGACAAGTATAAACTCCAATATGATCAATATGTAGAATAGAATAACAATTCTTTTATTTTGTGTAAAGTCAAATATCTTTAAAGGAAGAAGACAATTATGTTCATCCATGTACATTTTTGCATAGTTTAAGCATACTTTTCCTCCTAAATGCAAAAGTAGTCTAAAGAAAACATCCCCAAGGAAGGGATTTTCTCCTTTGATCATTTAATATGAAAGAGTTGTAAAAGAAGGCATGAAGAAAAGTGCATCATATATATATCAAATGCCGGGACGAAACAGAATCAAACTGGGTTTGTAAGAGAGCAAATCTGATTCTAGTAAAAGCAATTTCCTTTAAAGAAATATATTTCTTGTAAAAACTTCAACTTTGTTAATTTGAACCAACATTTGGAACCTTTTGGATGATGCCAAACCTAAAGCAAAGTATTTGAATCTTCTTAAGTAATATATATATATGGAAAAGGCATCTCTAGATCCGATTAAATATAGATTTCGAAAAATTTCTAGTTTATAAATATGAAAATATGAAATCTTGTTATGAATTGTGAATCTTAGAAATATAAGAATGTATAGGTTTGTAATTATAATTGTTTGATCAGGTTGACATGAGTATTATTTTGAATTGATAAATGCCCAAGTTTTTTTTTAGGTAAAGTAAGCTGCAATTTATTTTTTAGGCAATTAGATAGGATTTTGAGCAAAACCGCCAATAGTTTTTTAAGCAGTGGCCTTACTTAAAATGGTACATTGGTTTTTGAGAGTTTTTATTTTTACAATTGGAGAGAGTGTTTTTTTTTTTTTTATAATTTGAAAAAGAGAGATTCGAACTTTGTTCTGTAAATAAAGAGATTATGTATTAATCAATGAATCAAATGCTCGACTGCACACTGATTTTCAAAGTTAATAAATATGCTTTCTAAAATAAAAATTTTGACTTTCAACATATAGAAGAACATTGTTGAGTTGTGCTGTATGCAAAGTCTTAATCTATTTATTTAAGCAATTTCTTGGCCTAAGTAATTGATGGGGTTGTTCTTGATCTTGCAATAACGGATTTCCTATCCATTGTCTTATAATATATTTGGGCAGCGTTTGTTTTATGTGATGTGTAAAGTAAAACTCAGAAACATATAATTTTGTCCTATACCATCGGACAGCATGAATTACAGCTCAATTTTTACACATTATTATTAGACCAAAGGATACCCAATGTTTTGCAATTTGAACAACTGTTCCAATAAATTGATGCAAAGTTTCGAAAGCCATTTTCACGTATAGATGCCGGATCGTGTAGCAGTTCCTTGTTTTCCAAAAAAGATTTTTGTCTCTGCTCAGATGGCTGCATGCATGGAACATGATGAACTATCGTCTGCACATGTTCTCACGACAAAACGATAAGAAAAATGAGACAAAAAAAATACAAATTACAAGGTGTGAAAGCAGGTAGGAAAGAAAAAGAATGCAATACCAGCGCCCTGCAAAATCATGGAGTTCATTCACAAATCAATGCAAGTTGCTATAACCTTTGTCATGTCATTCATTAAATATTCTTTTGGTATTTAACCCCCCCAAAAAAACCCATTACCTAAAGTATTAAATCTTCTTGCTCTCTTTGACTTGAAACTTTAAGTTGAAAATTTAAAATTGAAGAAGACTGAAGAATATAATGAGCTAATTCATGCCTTTTAACTTTTGGAAATGGGGTAAAATGTAAGTTTTGTTGTGTATGTGTGTGACCATGGCCGGCAGCCGCATATTCTTTTCTTTCAAGTAACTTGTGGCTGGGTTACTCGAGAATCCTGTAAATGTCAAGGAACAAATCAGTGCTTAACAAACCTTTCATCATTCTCTTTTTTTTTTCTTCTTTAAAATGCTATTTGCCTTTTGGAGAAGCCTCCAAATCGATTTTGAAGGATGGATCCTACCAGGCGTGAGGCATCTAAGAATATTGGATCATGGGCAGGCAGGATTAGATTTGATATGTACCAACAGACAAGTCTATTCACAATTTGAGCAAATCTTCTTCTTTTTTTTTCTCACTTTTTAAAGCATGAAGCCTCATGAACTAACAATTTTCCTTTTCTTTATTTGTTTTGTGTTGACCACTAGAATTGTGATGACTTGTTTAATTCCTAAACAATAATTTGTCCGAATCTATACTTTATAGGTATTTTTAAGGATAGAATGATAGAATTTAACCCTAAACTCCCTAGTCTTTTATAAACCATTAAATCAAACTTGAGTTGTTATTTTGCGAATATTTATTATAAAATTTTCAAGTGAAGTAGTTCTATCTGTGGTCCTTATTCTCTTCCCAACTCGTATAATTTTGAACTTAATTTATACATGATAGCATTGAAACCCTATATATCCTTCAATAATACTAAAATCTCAAGCTAGCCTTTTTTTGGACTCTTTCAATTTAAACAAGTATTCCTAAACTTTCCTGGAAAGTGGGAAGAATGGGATCGAGGGTAGGGGGGAGGTATGTTTAATGTAAATCAAGCTATCTTTACAAGTATAAAGGGCACAAAATGTCGGTGCTAGCAATTTATAAAGCAAATTACTAGACTACCTAATGAACAAAATTGCATTGGGAAAGGATTTAGCCATTAGAGGGGACCAAAGGCTTAGCCAACAAAGTTACATGCTAGTTGAGGGGGCAAAAGGTCCATCAATTGGGAAAATTAAGAATACTCAACATCATTATGAAAGCATGCATCCATCACTAATTAGGGGGATGTCCCTCTATTATGGTACTCGCTACCCCAAAAAACCATGATAGAAATTATAAGGGCAGATCATGAATCTTCCTCTAGGCTAGTGAAATGTCAATGGATTGATCAATAGTATTTTGTTTTTTCATGATTTTTATGTGAATAAGACGGCCAATCACTTTCCTCTTACCATGGTGATTTTGATTATAAACCCAATCTTTTATTTTCTACAAAGAGGAAAAAAGGAAAAATGTAATGCTGAAGACAATAATCATGAAGCCAACTCATGAACAAACAGTATCAATTTCTCCCCTTGATTATAGCTTAAGTGAACAAAAAGTTGAAAAAAGAGTAGTAGTTAGGATAGATCTAATGGGGTTTTTCTACCTATTTAACTATTTTTTTAAACAAGTTTTCCTTCACAATATCTGAATATATTTAATACTTAATACATTCATGGAAAAACAAATGCAACTGTCCATTGCCTTTTTTTCCATGTTAAGATTGAAATAATTTGGCAAAAAAGCTTAAAGAGAAAGAACCCAAAAGATGTCATGTTATCACTATTTGGTGGGTTCCATTGATTTTTTTGGAATCCCATCATGCACTGATCATGATATATACATATATCCAAGTAAGAAGCCCCTCTAACTGAGGATCCAAAGCTATTATCTTTGGGACCATGCATCTCCTTTGACTCCACATCAACCGCAAATGGCTATTGGCTATTCCCAATAATTTATCAGTCAACGCTGAAGCAACGGAATATATGAATATGCTAATGCAGCTTATCTCCAGGAATGAACGCTGCCCCCCATAACTAATGGCTCACAAAGATTGCTTACTTCTACTTTAAACAGCTCTTTTTATTCCTTCTCTTTTATGCAGAGCCATTTATGCTACGGAAAGTTTATACATGTTACCTATGGACTCGGAATAGGGTATTAGACACGGTACACGTTTACATCATGTTTTTGATAATGTAAACATTGTCATACTCGTTTAAACAAGGAAGTACTCAAAAATTATCGAACACAAATACCTTAAGATAAAGTGAAAAAAATTCGTATAATCTACAATAAGACGAGGGTTTCGAAACCCCCTTTCCATCCAAAAATAATAATAAAATAACCTTGAGAAAATTCTTCGGTTACAACTTAGATTTCTTGACATTTTTGTTGATTTTTTTGGTGTGTATGTATATATTTGAGGTTTCAAAGAAGTGTTTGTTGGACTTGAAAAGGAGGAAAGGTGGATGGCGACGTTTTGCCAACCATCCTGCAGGAAAATAAGGCAAAAATACATTTAAAAAATGACTCTAATATATAAATATGTACAATTAAAGAAAATGCCTAATACTAGTAATTTCCTGAGTGTATTAGCCAAAGAGACCTCTCACCTTAAACTTTGAGTAAAAACTAATTTGATTAAGGATTAAATTTAGACATTTTCAGGCATTTGTATGGAACACGTGAAACAAAAAAGAATAGAGAAGGAAAACATGTCAAATTGCCAATGGCGGCCGATGTAACTGGTTGATATGCTTGGTTAATTTTAGAGCTTTCTCTGTTTATGTATAACCGGTTGATGTAAGTAGGTCTTCAAGCAAAGGCAAATCCATGCTTGAGGGAAATTAGCCCAATATTGAATTTCTGACCTATTCAAACAAGAATAGAGATATTTTAATTTAAAAATGTTTTTCCATATTAGTATAAGATATCTGGTTGAACCTAGCTAACAACTGATCATATTAACAACTTTTTCTGATCTTATGAACCCCATAATTAAAATTCCATAGTTAGTTTGTAATTAGCTGAGTCTGAACTCATCAATTGCAGGAAATTTGGTTCTGCAATCAGCAAATTGACTGTCTGCTATATATAAAACAAGTAGTATTTAATTAATTAATATGATTGGTTGCTTAATTATCAGAAAAACTTTTGTTGATGCGTCAAACGAGTTATTTTAATGGAAGATTACATCTGTTTGCTATCCAGGCTTCATGATTATCTTGTTTTCCCTATCAGATCATGCGTGAAAGCTACAGGCATGTGTTATTACGACCCTCCCGATGTTTTTTCTGATGACGAGGAATAATCCATTGGAAAGAAATTCTTACTATCTGCAGAGGTTTTGCTTCACCAAGCTCTTTTTCATTTCCCGTGTAGAGTTTGTAACAACTAACTCCCTCCCGCTTTGACTTCCATTTCTTGATTCTTTCCGACTTCGTTGAATTTTTAAGATGGATATCGAATTTGAAACCAATTCAAATAAGTAGAGACTCTTGTTATATTTATATGAATAAGGTAATCTCAACTTAATCCACTTGAAATTTCTTTATCATTATTGTAATACTTCCCCTTGTGTATAAGGACAACGAACCTATTAAATGATAACTTATCATGAATGAGATTATAATGAAAAAAGTAACATTTCTGATATCACAGTCTAAGTTAAAACAGATTGATTATTTTCAACTTAAAACAAAACAATTCATGGGTTCCAGGTCCTTTACCTGAATGTATGATTTCTTTAAGCAACAGATATTTTTCCTCATGTAGTAGGGAAAAGGATTGAAACGAAAGAGATTGATTAAGCTTTGATTATTATCGGCTTATTTAACAGGCATAATTAATAGAATTTTGAATAAAAAGTGTATGGGACATGATCTGCAAGCAGGCGAAGATTCAATGTTGCTGCAATTTGTACGCTTACATAGCAAGTTGCAAAGATTGTTGGGGATCTTTGGGCCAGATTCCACGTACCCTGCTTTATTCTTCACAATCTCATTGGTTGAGAATATACTAAGCTAATTAAATGAAAGAGAAAGATGATGATCAGGGGTGTCAAGTTGCTGCTTTTACTGGAGAACTAGGAACTTGGAAAACTTAGTTCAACAATGGGAGAAAGAAGAGAAAATTTTTAAAGTAGCTTTCTGCAATGTACACGAAAGTGGATGGGGCCAAAGCAGCATTCCAACACTAATGGGATCTTGCACGTAGCCATCAAAGTGGATACCAAACTTGAGAGTAAAAGAGTTTAATGGTTGTTGTTTTATCAGCTGAAACATATGGATGGGAAGTACGTTTCGTGAAAGATTAGGCATCTTTGGCTGAATTTAATATGTAATTTTTCAATAATGTTAGATTATTAAAATCATATAAAATGTCACCGAAAAAATATATTTAAAATTTCAGTAAATTATACGCAATAATATAATATTTGCCGGCCAGGTCCTTCAGAATAGATGCTGCTTTTGGCTTTTTTTTTTTTTTTTGTAGGAACAGCTTTACATTGAAGAGACAGCAACAAAAGGCATTGCTTTTGGTTTTGTCTTAGAAAGCCCAAAGGACTTGTTAGTTGTTCCATCATCACAGGGATGAAGCTAAAAGCTAGACTTAGGAGGATTAGTTCCTAAAAGATGCAGAGAACGACAGAGTTGTATATAACTATTAGAGGGAAAGTAAAGGTTTGAATGAAGAAATTGAGCAAGGTTTGGCTAACTTGTTAGATTTCATAGACACTTTTGACAAGTAAAACTGAGTTTAGGTAGACGTGATTTTATTCTTTTGCTTTGGCATTTTTTGAATAATTCATGAGTCGTCGTAGTGGACCTAAACTCTAGATTGAGGCTATTTTAATCCTAATTCTTTGGTTGGAAAAAGGAGAAAAAGACAAAGATTTTTTGGCTTACTGTTTTCGTTCAAAAGAATAATTTCTTTCTTTATCAAGGTATATTAAAAAAAAGAAGGAAAGAAAGAGGGGAGAGAGGCTTGTCAACAAAAAAGAAAGAGGGGAGAGGGATTCTAAAGAAATTTCATTTTTTTTTTATTTCATAACTGTGCATTGGGCTAAGGCCCCATTTTCTAATCTAAGATTCGAACTGAAACAATTTGAGCCCAGCCTATTTTGTTTCCTTGGGCGGCTGCAATTATTAGGTGTTTCGGACTTTGGCCCACCAGACAACCCACCATGAAGGGACCCAAAAAGGAAAGGAGGATGAAGAATTAAATCTTGTGCATAAAGTTTTTTGTTAAAAGGAATAAAAAGAATTTTATTCAAACAAAAAGAATATTATGTGATCATTTTTGTACTTGTAAAGTTGATAAAAGTGAAACTAAGTAGATAGTAAAGATTATAAAGTCCAAGCTATAGTCACAGTGGTACCCAATTTTCTTCATCAAAATCTGGACTAGAAAATATATATGGTTGAGGACTGCTAAAGAAGCTTGTGGATTATCATAGAAGAAGAATATGTATCGAATCATACCCATTAAAGAACATTTATTTTAATTATTATGTTGGTAAAGTTAGGAATGAATAATATAACGGGACAAAAGCCATGAAGCTACCAGAGAGCTCTTGCACCTACTAAACTAGTGTTATTTTCACTTGGACACGTCAAAAGCTAGAAGCCTCTATCACAGCTATATATAGCATTCTGATCACAACCAAATCCCCATCGTGGAAAATATATTTGAAGGTTCAAGCCTTTCTTTCTTTAAGCTTACTTTTTATTCGTTGTTCATAGTTTAATTTGCAGGGATGTCACTCATTCCTAGCCTTTTTGGTGGCCGAAGAACCAATGTCTTCGATCCATTTTCTCTAGATGTATGGGATCCCTTTGATGGCTTCTCCAACTCTGCATTGGCTAACAATGTGCCTTCTTCGGCACGCGAAACTTCAGCCTTTGCTAACGCAAGGATTGATTGGAAGGAGACACCGGAAGCTCACGTTTTCAAAGCTGACCTTCCAGGGCTGAAGAAAGAGGAGGTGAAAGTTGAGGTTGAAGAAGGGAGGGTTCTTCAGATAAGTGGGGAGAGGAGCAAAGAGCAAGAAGAGAATAATGACACGTGGCACCGCGTCGAGAGGAGCTGCGGGAAGTTCCTGAGGAGGTTCAGGTTGCCTGAGAATGCAAAGATGGATCAGATTAAGGCTAGCATGGAAAATGGTGTGCTCACTGTTACTGTCCCTAAGGAGGAGGAGAAGAAACCTGAGGTTAAGGCCATTGATATATCTGGCTAAAATATATGGTGAAAACAACTTAAAGTTTCATAGAACTCAATCATGAAAACAATAAGAAAATGTTGTTAGCATTTGTTTGAGTGTGAGGTCTTTCCATTGCATTCCTTATGCTTTTTTTAATTAAAATGATGTAGTAGTGTGTGACAAGGTTTTGAATAAATTTGTGCTTGCTTCGATCTGATCAAACCAGTTTTCTTATGATGTTATAGCTTTTGTGTTAGTATTTCTATTTGTTTATGGAGCCTAATTTTGCAGGAGTAATGGTTTTTTATCAACCAAAATCCAAAGATTATTTGATTCCCTGCCTGCAGGGAGGAGACAGCAGAGAACTACTCTTTAAGCAACACTTTCTTGGCTCGGTGTTTCTATAGCCAGAGAGCTGGTTCAAGCTAAAAATTCTTTCTGTCTGTCATTTCTGTCTCATGGATTGCCAAGTGCAGTGGACCACCATTGCAAGAACGACTATCATCTCCCTGTTCAGTAGTTTACTGTGATACATTATATTCTTCATTCAACATTTTAGCAAAGAACCAAACATCTACTTAATTGAACAGCAATGGTGTTATGAGAAACAAAAATGATAAGTTCCACCTGAATGGCCAGAGAAAATGCTCAAAGTGGGGAATTTTTCCTTTTTAAAGAAAATGAAGTGAATCAAGCAAGAATTTGAGATAAAAAATGATATACTCATAACTGGTGTTCATGACCAGTCATGTACAAAAAAATAGCTGCCTTACAGGTGCGCTCATGATCAAGATTTTGCAGACAAGTAAAATCTATCTGATCAGTTTAATGATGAATGAACAAACTTCAACACAGGAATGTTCAAGCGGAGTTTGGTTGATCTGTTCACCTTGAACAAACAGTAAAATATATTAGGTTAGTCTTTGGAAGTTGCTTACTTGCTTTAGCAATTCCAATGGACTTTGATTGATCTGTTCACTCAGTTTATATTAAAATATAAAAACCAGTAAAAATCTTTGCTTTAATTTGTTTTTTGTCTCCAATGGACACTTGGTGCTACTAATAATCTTCTAGACTTCCAAGTTTTATAGATAAAAAAGTTAACCAAAGCTCTAATGATTGTAACACCCTCGTCTCTTCAATACAAACAATTAAAGATAATCAAAAGTTTCCTTCTAATCGTGGGTATGGGCCAGGAGACAGTGGAGGGCTTTGAAAGTTGAATGCATTGAAAAGGATGGATACTGATGTATCTGAAGGTGGTAGAAGGTTATATAAAAGAGGATCAGCTTCCAATTACGTTCTATCTATTTATCTATTTAATAATTAGAGAAAGTACAAGAAGTCTCTACTCCTTACGTCTTTTGGAAAGGAAAAAGCAAACCAGGACCCTCTTCTCATTTCTATATATAGCTTGCTCATTCCACTTCTCACCCATCGAAGAAGAGATCAAAGCAAAGCCATTTATTACTCTTTTCTCAGAAGATTTCCATCAGCTTCAAAGTTTCCAAACATGTCACTCATTCCCAGCATCCTCGGAGGCCGACGAACCAATGTCTTTGATCCATTTTCACTGGACATATGGGATCCTTTCGATGGCTTCTTTAGCTCAACGCTTGCCAACGTGCCCTATTCAGGACGTGAAGCCTCAGCTTTTGCCAATGCAAGGGTCGACTGGAAAGAGACCCCGGAAGCGCATATCTTCCAAGCTGACCTCCCGGGGCTGAAGAAAGAAGAGATGAAAGTTGAGATTGACGAAGGTAGG
Source organism: Theobroma cacao (assembly GCF_000208745.1). Lineage (NCBI taxonomy): Eukaryota > Viridiplantae > Streptophyta > Magnoliopsida > Malvales > Malvaceae > Theobroma > Theobroma cacao. Next base: position 36,428,338 of record NC_030858.1, read on the forward strand.
ATCCTCCAGATAAGTGGGGAGAGGAGCAAAGAAAAAGAAGAGAAGAATGACAAGTGGCACCGCGTCGAGAGGAGCAGTGGCAAGTTCCTGAGGAGGTTCAGGTTGCCTGAAAATGCAAAGATGGATCAGGTTAAGGCTAGCATGGAAAATGGTGTACTTACTGTAACTGTTCCCAAGGCGGAGGAGAAGAAACCTGAAGTCAAACCCATTGAGATTTCTGGCTAAAAAATGTTCGAGTCAAAAAAATTACTATGAAGGGAAAAATGTGTGGCTGTGTTTTGTTTTGTCTCTGTGTTGTCATGGCCTGCTGGATTGAGGATCCTTGTAATTAAATCCAAATAAAGATTGAGTGTTATTTGCTTTCTATCTTATCACTTGTCAGGTTTCCACTTAACTGGATCATCCTTTTACATTTCTGGAACGAAAAGACAGCCTATCAATGTAACCAATAATTAGTACAGCTTACTCAAACTTAAGCTGGGTTATGTTCTGCAGTATGCATACAGAATATCTGTTATTTTTCATTAAGTTCATGGAAACAGGATCCTCTCTCAAGAAAAGAGAAAAGGGAAGAGATTCAGAGACAAACCATACTTAACAAGTTGTGGCTATAGCTCACCTAGAATTAAAGGAATGAATCGAATGATTTTTACTTTCATACCCGGTATGAGTGAAGGCTAGTTACAGAAAGTTGTCAATCTAATTGTTTCAGCTGTTCGATGAAAAAAAAAAAGAAATATATGTACATAGGTGCTAAATCTATATGAGCCAAAATTTGATATCTAAAGGAGAATGCTTCAGTTTTGTATTCTAACATCGACCAAGTTGGTCCTTCAGGTGAGTAGATATCCAAGCACATATTCAAGCATCAATGACCCCTAATCAACCTCTTTAAGGCACTTGCTGTCAAACCAAATACCGAAATTTTGTACATGCATGCAAGAACTGTCCCCAAAGACAAAGCAGCTGCTAAGCATGAAAGGGACAAACAGCTAGGAAGGTCCAAGAGAAAGATGGGCAGTAACACTGCTATCATTTCAATGTTAAAAACTCCTTGACATTTTGCAGGATTCCTTTATCATACGGATTTGTAAACCTCAACTCATGATAATTCTCTCCTGGGTACAACCAATTGAACAAAAATTAGAATAAGGAATAGAACATTACAAATTATGGAATTTCAGAAAAAAGAATTGTGCTATAGAATGTGTCACCTGGTAAGGATGAAGCATTAAGTTGGAACTCTGGATACTTCTTCCAGTTTACCTGGATAAGTCAAAAATCAAAATGAAAATAACAACAGTATGTTGCTTCTTATTATCTATACTGCAGAATAAACAAATGGTTTCAGATAATGCGCATTTGGAAATATATCCAATTTTTTCTTTTATCCATGGTCCACATAGGAACTTACCCACTCTTCAGTTCTGATATTGAAACATATGCAATAGACATGCCAGATCAGAAACAGCCCCTGTATTGACACAAAAATCTGATGAAAGATGTTTTGTCAAGGAAATAAACATCATTGGGTACCTAAAAGATTAAGAAACAAGCACATTCTTCAAAGCCAAAAACCAATAGAAACCTGCCATAGTACTTGCAGAAGAGAAAATAGCAATGTGCTCCTTGCAATTACTGAGATGGGGTTAGTCTATACCAAGAACACCCAGGAAAAGGGGGAAACAATTAATATGTAAGCACTGATAACTTAAATAAAACCATTGCAGCAATGACTTACCTCCAACATATTTCCTTCCAAAACTGGAAATTTTGTGGCGACTGCAAATAAACAAGGGTTTAAGCAATTAAATAATTGTAGCAAAAGAAGGCAAAAATATTCCAATAGTTCACAAAGCATTGGAAGACCCAGCAAGATTTAGTCTCAAAGGTCAAGGTAAAGCATCAGATCATCAAATAATTGCAACACAAGTTAAACATCCAAATGTATCACAGGGTTTTCTTGTAAATTAACAGCTAATAGATTAACAATTCTGGTATCATCAAGCTTATACTTACACTGGGATGAGCAAACAGCGTAAAAAGTTTCAGTAGTAATAAATCCAACAAGAAGAACCATGAAGAAGACATAATTCTTCTGACCTGCAAAATGACATAAAAACATCATCAACCACCTAGGATGATAATATTTAGTTCAGATGATAATAATTTAAAGGGAAGAATGATTAAGATGGTAGCAACAAATCAAAGGACAAATAAAAACATTCCCAAAAGTAAATTGATTTTCATTACCGATACAGTTCCCAAAAGCAGGGCAGTGGTGGTCAAACCCCTGTACATATGTCTTGCAGCTCTTGCAGTATCTTACTCTCATTTGCAAAAGAGAGCTCTGAGAAAGAAAACACCAGGAAGACTGATGAAATTGAGGAAAACATGTGATGAAACTGATTAGAGACTTGAACGAGGTTGATATGGAAAATTTTGTATTTTGAAAGTCACTGATATAATTCAAAGGAGGAAGAATATGCATATTTCAAAACAGACTGAACTTCAGTTTTTTAATAGGTAAATACATCTTGAAACAGGTGAAAAATACAGACACCTAACCCAGTTCTAGCCTTTTGCAGAAATGCACGTGTTACCATGTTTTCTCTATTTGAAGGCTTACATGAACAACCAAAAATGTAACTAAACAACCTCATTGTTAGTTTGAACACCAAGAACAGAACTTTCATCGAGTTTGTCCAAACAAACAGACTCCTGTGCCACAAAACCAGGATCCTTTACCATGATCCTGCCATTAAAGACAACATAATTAGCATGATTGATCAATGATCAACAATATAGCAGAACAAGCTTTCTCTGTGACCTAGCAAATTATAGGTGTTGCAAAAGACAGAAAGAGCAAAGAAAAATAACCTAAATAGACCAATGATGAGCATGATCATCTCTATATTCAACACAATGTCCACAAAACGTGAAATTGCTGCAAATAAGACAAAGAATGGGCTGTTGTAAAACATGCTAATTGCTGAAGAAGCTCAAAGAAGTTAATTGCTTGTATTCATATGATAAAACGATTTTCCCATTTTGACATTCAAATTATTGAACATGGACTAGATAATATCTTGTTGACTAATAATAGCACACCATTATCTCAGTGAGATTAAACTTTATCCAAACAAACAAAGAAACACAGATGCCAAAAATTTGGATTATACTTATGCCAATAAAATTGTCATTTCTCCAAAATGGGAGTGATTAAAATAAGAAAAATTAATGGTAGTGAATGTTACCTTGTCGAACAATAGCAATATAAACACCCCAGAAAAAAAATATATTGAAGAAAACAAAAGCTGGAGCTGATGCATGGAATCCATGAAGACGCCTACACCACCCCCCAAATCCCACGACTGCCAGAAAAACTAAAGCTGCAGATAGAGAGAGAGATTTGTTAAAACTACAGAAAATTAAAACATGAACAGTTTCATATATGTGTTAAGTTAGACAAGAGCACCTGAGATTGTGAGCTGAATGAGGATTGGGGAGGCTGCGAAGAAGAGAGGAACCAGAAAGAGAGCGGACTGAGTGATCAAAACGGAGAAACAGGAAATTGTACAGCGACCAATCAATGTCTGCCAACCTATCACCTTCCTCTGACCATGTAATTGCAGCAGCCCCATCTCTTGAAACCAAATTCACTCATTCAAAAAGCTTCTAGGAACCAAAGTCCCAAAATTCAGTTTTAAAGAAAACAAATACTGACACCATCATTTTTATTACTTCAATCCTTCCCATTTTGGGGGGGTTCTTCAGACTTCACCCACAGTTTCCATGGCTGCCTGCCTATAATCAAAACTAGGAGCCCACGTCAATATGGAGTAATCAGCCCACTACAGCAAATAGTGAACAGTAATCACAATCCAAAAATTGGGTCCAGACTAGGTATCAAGCTGCACTATCCAACCCAAAAGATGAAGCCCTCTTTGTGATGCTGAGTGGTGGCTATTGAAAAAGTGTTTTGAAAACAGTCCCAACCACTTCATCCCATATCTTGACAAAGTGGTTCAAGTCAACAAGCCATGCAATTTGAACCACAAAGTAATTAGACAAGCCGAACATTGCCCTCAAACACTCAAATCAGTTTACTATTTTTCTTTGGTTGCTTTAAGAACTAACGTTCAAATCGTTGACACTGTCACCCTATTATCATCTACATTATACACGATGCATTTCAATAATACAAACAGGAAGCTCTTGCTTCCAACTTGAATTATTCGGTAATTGATTGCTTAAGGATAGTTACATCTAATTGGAGGAAACTTAGAAGATTCAACTTCAAATTCTTTGCTTTTAAAATGATATTATTTGATAGCAAAGTTATTATTCTTCCTTTCATATTAAAATCTATTAGCAGGTCTGAACGGACCATAAAATTTTTCACTCATCCGTGACACAGGTTCAATTCAACGTTTATAGACAAATCTCTGGTACTTGAAAAATTCTATAAAAAACAATAAATAACTGAATTATTATTGTTTCAACTGTGGGTCTGTTTTTCTTAATGTCCCCAAATTGCTTTACTGCTTGATGGCGGGCCATCATCCCTTTCAACACAGTTGCGTTGCATGACTTTCTACTAAAATACAAAGAAAACATCAAAACTTTCTGTTTCTCATTCATATAATTATTATCCATGTCATGTAGAATTATAAAAAAGTTGTAGCAAACAATTGGACGAAATTTCAACAATGTCGGGCCGAATGGGCTTAAATTATATGACAAAGAAATTCAACCACCAAAACAACGTTAAATAAAAAGAAGAACGCAGACAAAAAGGACAGACACAAGTTCACGTGTACTACAGTTTTGGCCCAATCACCCGCCGGTGACATAGTGATTTCTCACAGATTAAGGAAAAGTCCGTTGCGGACCAAAAAAGCTCATTAGGGAGAGAAGTATCTGAGCTGTCCTTGCGGCGGGTCACGTGCACCTCCGTCAGAGTCTAGGGCCCCACATTCCAGTGTGACCCACGCTTGAACCGACGGTGGATAATTGAGTTAGAAAAAAAAATGGTTTCAGTAAAATTTCTCGTAGGATACACCGGATCATGGGATCCCAATTGGACGGCTCTGATTCCTTTACCAATTCCCAGAAGGGATCGTGCCACGTTGGATTAGACACAACCATCATTGCCTCCACATAGACCATGTGCCGTGGTTTTCGTTTCCCTGTTGGGACACACAAAATGAAGGACCCCACTAAAAGGGCCATGGACTTTTTTCTAAATTTTTATTGGCCAGTAAGCTGTAACTGGATAGAGCGGCTCGATTTTTAGAACCGGACTGAGCTGAGCCGAATGGATGTCCAGTAGAACGAAGACACGAATCGCTATCATGTAAGAACGAAGTGACGGTCTATCTTCCTAAAACCCACCACCACCCACCCGCCACAGGTGGGCCACGTGCATCCCTTATTCTGATAGGCCAGACTTGATACTTATCAACCGGCCAGGGGATCGCCACGTGTAAGGTATGATCAGAGGGCATGAACTGTGAAGAGAGTGCTAAAAGAGTTAAAAAATACTAGTTAACTATTTCAATAATTCGAACGTAATAATACTAGATTTTAATTTAATATTAATTAATATTTAACAAACTCCGACACGTCAGTGTAAAAAGCATTAAGTTCAAGCTTTAATTTTCAATTTTTCCACTTAATCAACCTTTAAGTAGGTTCGTTAATCAAGGGACTCCGGTCCCACGTCAGGCCCTGTTACATGGCTGGTTTTGCTGGTTGCTTAGCTGTGATCGATTAGAACGGCACACGTGGAAGATTAGCATTGCTTAATGAAGAATATTGCTCCTTAATCATTCTTTTGTCAACCTGTTAAGATTTTGTGCCGAAAGATTTTCCCCACTTCCCGTTCCCATGCCAAGGTGAAGTACTTTGGACCTGCTTTAATTAATGAAAATCAATGACCGAAAAAATTAAATAAAGAAAGATTAATCTTTCACCGTGATTCAATGATTGATTATTGAGGAATTGTGCCACTAATGAGCCCTTTACGTTGTTGTACTGCTTCATGGCTGGATGTGTAAAAGCTCCAGTTGTTGAGCAGTCTATATAAACAGTAAAGAGATCATGTGCATTCAACGTCTGATTCCCAAATGATTTTGCTTCTTAATTAAATCAAAATTTGATTATTAAGTTTTAGTACAACCAAGAATAAAATGTTGAATTTATTATCTTTTAGAATTTGGATCTTTCAATTTGTTACATATTAAAATGTATTCTGATAAAATGATAAACAAAATTAACATTTTGAATAAGTAAATATATGTATTTATAATTGAATCAAATATTTATATATTTTTTTATTATGAATTTTTGTATTGATCTACGATGACTTAAATAATGTATATATTATTCATAACAGCAACATTTACAAGCTTAATCAACAAATATATAGCCAATTAGCCATAGCAATCTCTTATACCTGTATACTCCAACAAAGCAATAATCCTTTTTGACAAATATATGGAAAGCCTCTAACTAAAATATCTAGCTAAGTTAAGCAACGTGTTAATCAAATTTGGTCTTGCAATTTTAAAATTATATGAATTTATAGAAATTCACACATTCGGAAATGCATATCCTCTCATGAAATGTTGAAATAAAAATTAGCTTTGTTCTTATCCTAGTAGCCCATCCTTCGCATTAAAGTGTTCACAAAAACCATGATTAATGGGATATGAAAGGATAAAAGGCAACTTGACAAAATTGGTGAGCAAGCAACACGGACGTACATGCATCCATGCCGACCAAATTCCCATTTCCAGACAAAGCATAACTGTCGAATCCAGATAGTCTATTTCTACGCGTAATCGTCTGGCACTGTCCGAACCCCAGATAATGCCGTGATGTCCCCATTTTCCTCGATCCTTGAAACACCCCACTTTCCGCCATGATTGGATTTTTTTTATTAGCAGCTCTGCCTTACTGCAAGCGCATCATTAGCATTTTTTTTTGCTTTTTTGATAATGGTTTCTTCATCTTTGGCTTTGACTGCCGCTACTATGTTGCATAATTGGTTCCTGCTTCCCAAAAGACGGAATTGTAATTAGTTGCCGGTCAGTTCCCCTCCTTTTTTTCTTTTTTGGTTTTATTTGTCCAAAATTTCATTATCTGCATTCCATCTATTGAAAAGAGCACAGAGATTATAACATTTTGACATAAAATTTTAAAAAAAATTAAATTAGTTAATAAAATTTAAATAAAATTTTTTAATTAGATTCAATTAAATAATCATATTTTTTATCAAATAATTTTTTATAATTAATCTTTATAATTACTTAAAATATCCATTTGTTATTTTGTATTACATAATGTTGATATGACATGTTGAATGTTATAATAAATGATAACGTGATATATTAATGCGATATAGTTATATAGTATTTTTCTCACATAAACGTCATATAAACACGATTAATGATAATTAGTTAATAATTAATTATAAAAATTTATTTATTTAAAAATAAAAATATTAATTAAATGTAAAAATATTAAAAATTTATTTAAATTTTCTTAAATAATGTAATATCTTTTTAAAATTTTATATCAACATATTTCGAGTTGTCGTAATGAATTGTTTACATACTTTAAAAAATTGTTACATATTCTCACGAGCAAAAAAAAGCAAAAGCAAAAGTTAAAAAGAACGAACTTTTGAACATGTCCAAGTAGGATTACTTACATTAATTTAACTGTATCTCTTTTATTTCTTTATTGTAATTTTCTTGGTTTGAAAGTAAGTCAACCACCTTTTTTGTCCACTATCGCCCACAAAAGTTTGGACACGAGGAAACTTGGTACGGTCAATATAGTTACATTAATTTTTTTAAAATTACTAAATCTTAATGATTTAATTTATCTTAAAGAATTAACCCTATTTTAATTGAAGAATTTGGAAGATATGATGTAAAAAAAATTAATTAAATCGTTTTCGAAAATGACTTAGCACGTTACAGTACACAAGTACAATTTTGAACCGTTCAAATTAAAGAAGCGCATATTAGAGAACAATAACAGCATCCGATATGGGCCCGGCGGCCCAGCCTTAAATTTTAGTGCAAGTAAATTATAAAGGATTTCCATAAATCGAATTTTATGCTCAAAGGTGGACATGGAAAAATTTCAAATTTATCTGAAAAAAACTGCATTTCACTGACTGCGAGACGAGGTTAGTTTAACTGAAAATCAACCAACCCAATTCCAACCCTAGCCGAGCCGAGCCGAGCCGAACTCGGGACGTAGAGAGATCCGTAGATGGTAGACCAGGGAGCAGACCTTCCGAGTCTATCTAATCTATCTCCAGTCTCCTCTTTTAACCCGGTCCGGTTCATCTAACTAAGCCGAGCCGGGGAAGAAAAAGGCCTAAGCAGCCTGTTAATAAACTTTTCCCTCTCGCTCATTAACTTTCTCAGTCTCTTGCTCTGTGTCAAAGTCTTCTCTCTAATGGAGACGAGTTTTTCCTCCTAGCTTTCAAAAACTTTAGCTCAATCTCCGTCCCAATCAAAATCTTCAAGTTTGAAAAAACTCCGCGTTTAACGAGATCTGGATTCAGAATGGAAGAAGAGAAAGGAGCGCTGGTGCAGAGCTTGATTGATGCGGTGAACCAAATAGCTTCGATCGGCGATTACAGATGCCCTGTGAAGAAGCAGTATTGCAATCTCGCTAGGAGATTGAAGCTGTTGACGCCAATGTTCGAGGAGATTAGAGAAAGCAAAGAGCAAATCCCTGACGAAACTGTTAAAGCTTTGGTCTCGTTGAAAGAAGCTTTGGTTTCGGCTAAGGAGTTGCTCAGATTTGGCAGTGAAGGCAGTAAGATTTACCTGGTGTGTGTGTAATGTAATTTGAAATTTTTTTCCTTTTCTTTCTTGGATCTGTTTGGCTGCTGAGAAAGTGGAGAAAAATTAGCGTGTGAAGTGCATGGACATAGTCAGATTATTGCTTGCAATAACATTATCTAAAATCAATTGGTAAATATTACGCTAAAATTTAGCTTAGTCTAAGAATGGAATATAAAATTCTGATGAGAATATTTACTGCTGCATTTTCTTATAAATTTTAAATTAAAATTGATATGGTTCTTTCTTTTTCCTTTTAATTATTACTAAGAAAAAAAAACCACACCACACCTAATAAGTAGATATATTTGCCACAATTCATCCTACTTTCTTGTTCTTTTTAAAATTCTTTTGTTTCGTCTAATAATTATTACGAGAAACTCTTGTCAGATTTTCAAGTGTCGTAGTCATCGATATATGCAAGGCTGAAGTAGAATCTCTACTCCTGGGATAGATTTTTTCCCCTCAAAAATTTATATAACGTTGTTAATTGAATTTACGATTGTCCCTTTATGTGTGGATTGTTGTGAAATCTGAATCATTCATTTAATATAACCTTCTCTATCCCCTCTTGATACCATGATATCAAACTAGGGATTACCTTGTCTCTTGTTATATTTTATATGCTTTACTCTGCCCCTATTCTTGTAGTTTGCGCTTGTAATATACGGTTTAGAATCTAACCTGTGTCATCATAGTAATTCTAATTTGCGGCTAGCTGTTGTCAACTTGGTATATTTGAAAGCCTGTGACAACTAAGGAGAATGTGTCACCACTGGACGAAGTTTACTCTTCCATTCTGATTATGTATGGTTCTGGTTGGTCTGTTTCTGGTCTTTGATTCAGGAGGTTCTTTGAGGTTTAATGGTTTTGGGGAAGAAACTGAAAAATGAGAGGGAGGGATGGAGGACTAGTAAGAGGAAGGAGAGAGATGGTAAGGGGGAGAAGAGGTGGTACTTATCCCCAATATATGGCTCCTAAATCTTAAGTTTCTGGCCTTGATGCTATTTTTCTGAGCGTTTCTGCAACAGCAGCTATACTCAATTGGGTTGTAACATTCTTTGGTTTTGCTGTGGTTTTTCTTGGAATTATCAATCTATGGCTCAGTTATCCATTCTTACAACTGGAGGGAGAGAGAGATCTGTTTTGCTTGGAATCCCCAATGTATGGCCTTTTATATTTGGGGTTGGTTTTGCTTCCTGTGCATTTCTGTGTCAACCTTCGTGTTGGTTTGTCATAGACATAGATTTTGGTGTTTTACTGTTGAGGTTGACAAACAAGTTCACCATAACATTTCTTCTCAGCGCCACTACTTTGAGATGGGCAGTAAAGAGGGGAATTGGCAGTGGCTGCAAGCCATGAATGTGCTTGATTTATGGTATAAATACTTTACTGAGGCAGGGAGTGGGTATGTTTTTTTTATTGGTTGTGAAGCCAAAGTTTCATGCTCTTTGTTATGCCAGACTCTGAAAGTGATCTATGTGCACCCATTTTCTGTTGAAAAGGACTGGCATCACTAGATATAAAGTTCTGAGGATGAAATTTCACTCATATTATTTTGCTCATGTCCCATGCCACTATACTAGAGCAATTCAATTTATGTCAAACTACTGCTTTCGTCTTCCTTTCAATCTTTATTTAAGCATACTGAATGCAATAGTTTCTCTTTGCTCATCCAATCTGGAGTGCTATTACCCTATATGTACTTTCAGTTGTGGCTAAGATTGACGCTCATGTCTAGCAAGAAAATTATGATCTCAGAATTTCAATCTTTTAAAATGGCCAGTTATATGTGTATGTTTTTCTTATATATATTCTAATATTTGGTTACTCTATAACTAGGGAGAGAAGTCACGAGTTTATAGCCACCAGAGAATGTGTTTCTGTGATCTATTTTTTAATCAATTATATGGTATATTATTAATTTTTGCAAGATTTATTTATTGCTAAAAGAATGTTTTAAAAACAAGTTATGCTTAAAGTGACAAAATTTAGCCCAAACCACTAATATGTTGATGAACTGGTTTGTGGCATTTGACCATTGACTTATAAACTATTTTTGTTCTGGTTACAGGTTCTCCAGAGGGAGGAGATTATGCATAAATTTCATGAATTGACAGCTCAACTGGAGCAAGCTTTGAGTGCAATCCCCTATGAGAATCTTGACATATCAGATGAAGTTAAGGAACAGGTATAGATCTATCACCAGATGTGTTTGGAAGAAGTACGCAGTTCACATTTCTTTCTCATCTTGCTGTGTCATATTAGGTCTTTTGCTGTGTAGACCTCAAGATGATTACTTGAATCACAGTCATCTTAGACATGGAAACAAAATGCCCTCAAGCAATCACAGTAATTGTGATTAATTGAGTTCTTCTGGAGTTGCATATGATTTGAGAAATTAAAGATTTTGTGGATATAAATAAGCACAGTAAGACTCAAAGAGCGCAACCAAAACTACGTCTATTCCTCTCTTAACACAATTAAACTAGAGTTTGAGAGTCCCAAAGCAACCTTAGGCTAATTCATTATCTCATTTTTTTTTTTTTTGAGAAAAAAAGGCTTACATGTATAATATTTCTATGTCAGGTTGAGCTTGTTCTAGCTCAGTTCAGGAGAGCTAAAGGAAGGGTTGATGCACCTGATGTTGAGCTGTATGAGGATCTATTATCACTCTACAACAAGACCAATGATGCAGCAGCAGATCCAGATGTACTAAGGAGATTGACTGAGAAGTTACAATTGGTGGGAATAACTGAACTTACACAAGAATCACTAGCTCTACATGAGATGGTTTCTGCCAGTGGTGGAGATCCTGGGGAAACATTTGAGAAGATGTCAAACTTATTAAAGAAAATCAAGGATTTTGTACAGACAGAAAATCCTAACTTGGATGCTCCCGCAAGAGAAAAGAATCTTCCTCCTAGTAGCTGTGGACAAACAACCAGTGATGGAAATCACAAGACTCCAGTTATACCAGATGATTTCCGCTGTCCAATTTCCCTGGAGTTGATGAAGGATCCTGTCATTGTTTCAACAGGGCAGGTATATTTCTTGTGTATTTTCTGCTCATTATAAACCCAGTTTTTCTTTTCTTTTAATTCTTTTAAATCATTTTCAGTCTTGAAAACAACCTCCTGCCTCCTTTAGTTACTTAAATGTAAGTAAGTGCTCAATTGTGCTTGGTAAATTTGTTTTATTATTGACTTAGCCTGTTGCATCACAATGCATTGTCATTGGCTGCGATTAGTTTATCTGGCCAAAAGTTAGTTCTCAAAATGGGCCTAGTCATATAATGATTCTAATTAAACTTGGGGTGGCTGTAGAAATTGGATGCCAACTAAATGAAGTTTTGTAATACTCATTTTGGACTGCACATTTTTGTAGAGGCTGAAGACTTTTTTACAATTACCTTGATGCTATATTTTTAACAGGTTTTATTATTCTCTTCTGTTAGACATATGAACGATCTTGCATTGAGAAATGGTTGCAGCAAGGGCAGGGAACATGTCCGAAGACACAACAGACACTCAGTAGCCCTGCCCTTACTCCCAATTATGTATTACGTAGTCTAATAGCTCAATGGTGTGAGGCAAATGGCATTGAACCACCCAAAAGACCCAGTAGTTCTCGACCCAGTAAAACGACGTCCACCTGCTCACCTGCTGAACGTACCAAGATTGATATTCTCCTCCGTAAGCTCACATCCAGCAATCCTGAAGACCAAAGAATGGCTGCAGGTGAAATCCGTCTTCTTGCCAAACGCAATGCAGATAATCGTGTGGCCATTGCTGAAGCTGGGGCCATACCTTTCCTTGTGAGCCTCCTTTCGACACCTGACTCACGCACCCAAGAACATGCTGTAACAGCACTTCTTAACCTTTCCATTTGTGAGGAAAACAAAGGCAGTATCATATCCTCTGGAGCTGTTCCTGGTATTGTCCAGGTGCTTAAGAAGGGGAGCATGGAAGCTAGAGAGAATGCAGCAGCCACCCTATTTAGCCTTTCAGTAGTGGATGAAAATAAGGTGACAATTGGTGCCTCAGGAGCAATCCCTCCACTAGTGACACTGCTAAGTGAAGGTACACAAAGGGGTAAAAAGGATGCAGCGACAGCACTCTTTAACTTGTGCATTTACCAAGGGAACAAAGGAAAAGCAGTGAGAGCTGGAGTTGTGCCCACGCTAATGCGTTTGTTGACAGAACCTGGAGGTGGAATGGTCGATGAGGCTCTGGCCATACTAGCAATACTTGCTAGCCATCCTGAAGGGAAGGCAGCCATTGGAGCAGCAGAGGCAGTGCCAGTTTTGGTAGATGTTATTGGAAATGGATCCCCAAGAAACAGAGAGAATGCAGCTGCAGTTTTGGTGCACCTTTGTGCGGGAGACCAACAACATTTAGCAGAGGCCCAGGAACTAGGCGTGATGGGTCCTTTGGTTGACTTGGCACAAAACGGTACAGATAGGGGCAAGCGGAAGGCTGCTCAATTGCTTGAGCGGATGAGCAGGTTTCTTGAGCAGCAAAAGCTGGCACAGGCGCAAGCTGAGGCCCAAGCACCGCAGTCTCAGGCTCAGCAGCTACAGCCACCCTCTGTGGCAAACGCTGTTGATATCTGAGGTTCATTTTCCCCTAAATTTTTGTTCTTTTGGTCACCTTGTTTCTCTTTTCGCGTATTGAAGGAGGCAGCTTTGCTTCGAAAGAGGAGGTGGAAGATCACCTGTCCAACCTGTAAGTTATTCATTTGTTTGTGTGGGAGAAATATATTATTCACAGATCCATCAAAGTGCCGGAAACACACCAAAAAAAAAAAAAAAGAAAAAGGAAAGAAAGGAGCTGAGTTGTACTCGACATGTATGTGAATTGTACCATTATAACATATGTCCGACTGTAATCATCCTCAGTTTTTTATTGGAGAGATGTTTCTTGTATTCAACTCGAACTTTGTTTCCAAAGTCACCAGTCATATGTAACCAAAAAAGATTCATCTGCTTGCTCAAGTACAGCCGTTGTCCACCTCGAACTTCATTCTGCATTCTCTGTTTTCTACAATGCTAACTCGCTTTGCTCCAAGCCGCTATTTTCTCAGCACCTTGTTAGATTAAAACTCATTTATAGCATTCATTAAGTTAAATCGAAAACAAGGAAAGTCGATTATAATTTATATTACTTGATCCGATTAAACAGGATTAGCATATCTTTTAATCAGATTCGGGATAGTGTTGGATTAGTGATTTTAAGATACTCTTTATTCAAACTTAATTATAAATAATTATTTTTATATTAAGTTTTAATTTTATATTTTTTAGTATTTATGAATTAGTTATAATTAATATAATATTTATTAAGATTCATTATTATTCTAAATAAAATTTTAAACTTAATTTATTTTTTATGAAATAACCTTAATTTATTAACTTAATTTTGATCAATAATATAAATAAAAATTGATTTTAAATTTATTTTAATCAAATTCGGATTCAAATATTAAGTGTTAATTTTTTATTGAAACACTTCAACTGACCATTCTTCTACGTCTATATATCAACATGATTAATCTCACTTCTTAAGCTTTCAAATTGCTTAATTAAACTGATTAGTGATCGGTACAGCTGGGGAACTCAATTCGTGATGTGGCAAACATGGTCAGAGTCGGACTAAAATCTTAAGATTTTGGGCGGTTCTGGCGGGTCTGGGGAAAAGATCAGAGCCAGCTCATTTTGGGGTGGACGACGCTCCTGCAGCTGCTGGTTCCTGCGTTGAAAACAACTTTTGCCTCGCTCTTCGAGAGAGGGCCTCGCCTTTTACACATGGGCCGGGGGAGATAGCCTTTTGCCAAGATGAGTGGACCACCCTATCGAAGTATTCAAACAGAAGAAAGAGAAAAAAAAAAAAAAAGGGGATGGACCACCCAGATTCGGCTGTTTCATGACTGATAATTAACCCGGTTTCGTAGGTTTTCTAATCAAGAAATTCTTTTAATCATCTAACATGACATCTAATTAACAAATGCATATTTGATACAGTGGCTGTAATCATATTTCTAAAAAAGGATTAAATTAAATTATTTTTACCGATTTGATTTAAGATCAAACAAACAAACTAATCATGAATAAAAAAAGAACAAATTTCAATGTTAATGACGGAGTCGAGACCATTTGTTTGTCCGGAATGTTAGGAAGGTTGTCAATTTGATTTTTGAAAATTTTTAATATTTATAAATATTGAATTTTAATTATATTATTGTAAAAAAATTATAATCGATTCTCATATTGAAAATCTCATTTCACTCTTATAGTTAGAAGTTTGAATAATCTTTTTTTTTAAAAAAAATTACTTTGAATACAATTTATTTTTGTTATTCTTTGTGAGTTTTTTATTTAATTATTCATTAAATTTATCAAAAAATTACCCTACATGCTATAACTAATATCAGGAGAATCGATAATATATAATTATTCTGACTTTTCTTAAATAGCTATTTCATTAACTAAATAATGCAATAGAAGAAAATGAAATAACCATTCCTACAAACTCAACAGGTTGAATAACTTGTGGCAGTAGGCAAGAGTTCATAAAAATCAATTCACACTGCCTTAAACCCTAATAACATTCTACCCTGAACCTAATGTGAAAGTGGGTTGATGTTCTTTCTGTCATTCCTCAGCCTAATTAAACATGTTCTGTACTTTGTAATTCTGCATTTGACATTTTTATTTCAATTTTTCATTGAAAAAAATTTCACTTTCTTTTTCTGTTTTTTGTTCTACTAATTCATTCCTTCCTCTCTCCCCCCCTGCTCTCATTATCAAACCCCGTTTCTCTTCCTGGCTGCTGTGGTTGAATGTGGAAGGGCACCACAGCCAACCCAGCAGACACACCCAAGAAGTAAAACTTGAAATGCAAAGCCAGGTTAAGGTTTAAGTCACCATCAAATACAAAAGCTTGGGCCTTGCTTCCACTTTTAGATGCCAAATTTGAATAGGCCAAACACATGCTTCCATTCCTATATGCTATAGATGTTGAGGATTCCACAGAGATAGAGAGTTCTGGATAGCAACAGAGAGTCTAAAAAAGCTAAAGCTTGGTAATATAGATGGATATAGAGAAGACTGAGGAGAACATTTTCACGCCTATCCAAGTTGGTCATCAAAAAACATAAACTGATACTCCAACAGTACATTTAACCTTGGAATTCTGCGCCCCTCTCCTTTCCTTTTCGTTGCTATTCTTCGTACCACAAATCCCCACCAAACCCTCTCTCCCTCTCTCTCTCTCTCTCTCTCTCTCTCTCTCTCTCTCTNAACCCTACCTCCTCCTCCTCTCTCTCTCTCTCTCTCTCTCTCTCTCTCTCTCTCTCTCCCTTCCCTTTTCTCTCAGTTTCTCACTCTCTTCCCTTTCCAATTCCCCACCCAAATGGTTCCACATATTCGTCATCACCTCAAATTTTACTAACTGTTTTTTCACTTTCTAGGTTCTGTGCCCAACTGACTATCATCAAGAGAGGATTTTGCTTTATTCGTTGTTGCAAGGCAGTAGGCTTGGTCCTTGCAAAAAAGCAAATACCACCCCCATCTTGATTCCTTCTTCTTTTCTTTTTGTTAAGACAAAACCAACCCCAGTTGGGTTTTTAATATTATTTTATCTTCTACTGTGTGGTTTTTAGTTGGAAGATTTTGCACCTTTAATTCCTTTTATTAAATCTGATCTTTCGTTTTCTGGGATCACATTTGAAGGTCACCACACCGATAAGAAAATGGAGAGAAAGAGAAAACAGATGTATGTTTGAAAAGGTTTTCACCTTCTTTTGACCACCTTAGTTTAAAAGAACTTAAAAACGTTATTCTTTCTATAAAAATTCTAGAATACTTCACACACTTTGGTTGAAAATGGAATTGCATGGTTTTGAGTGGAATCTTTGGCGTTTTCTTTGGATTCTCTTTGTCTTTAACTTGAAACTCTAACTTCCACAGGCCAACGAAATTAAGCCATGGCCATATGTATATCCCACATGATTCTTATAATTACAAACTCATTAAATCTGTTATATACAAAAAGATAAGGAAATTCTCTTCCTGCTCCGTCGTGCACAAACTTAGATGCATGGCTTGGTGAACGGATTTCTTAATTTGAGGAGGATAAAAACTGACAAGAACTAACCTTTGATAAAAACTCACCTAATAGGAGCTTTATTTCAAGCTTTCCGACGTACAGGAATTTGAAAAGCATGGGCAATGGAATCAATATCCAACAAACAACAAGTGCCAGATGCAGCATGAGGCATCGATTTTAAGTTTATAAACATGCTCGAGGCAGCATGGAAGGAAATTATCGTCGACTGGTGCATAGTGAAATAAGCTTCTCAACTTCAAAATCATGGTGGATATAAATTTCATGACTGGGAGAGAAAGAGATATATTGGGATTTACTGGTGCATGTTATAATATATATTGTGTCAAGTGAGATTTCACTTGGGGTTTTTCTTTGGCTGCGAAGCCAAGATCGCAGATGACTTCACCAACTTTTTGTTCAGCTAGAATTCCAAGAAGATTCCTTAAAAAAAACCAGGAAAAATACATATGCACCAAAATTTAACATGATTATTTTATGCAACTTACACAACAGTGTGAATCTCAACCTTTTTTCGCACAAGACATGGATGGCAGTCCTAAGTGCTCTCTGGAAGAATATTTTCTTGCTTATTCTTCGAATGGACATTTTGTCGAAATGTGGGTGATTTGATGATTTGCAGAAAGGACTCTATGTTTCTTCTTAGTGATGCAACGTTGTAATAACAGTAATGCAAAGAAGAAACCGACATGAGAAAGAAGTTACCATAAAGGATAATTTCACAGAGAAATTAGTTTATCATGTCAGATAACAGATCCCATAACTTCACACACAAACATAGACAAATCTGTAAACAAGCCCATGCAAACAAAAACCAAAGACATAGCTTAAGATCAAAAACCCAAAATATATATGAAACAACATAAATTCTACCAATCTTTTTTTCTTCCATAGATGATGACGATGATGATGATGATGAGACAAGTTCCTCACTGAACCTTGGAATTTCACCATCAATTATTTAGTTTCTGATGTTGGAGCTTTTGTAAGCGAGTCAAGGTGATCAAAGGAACATGCGACTTTATGTCAACTATCTCTCATTAACGCTGTTGTGATAAGTACTGGAAGAAGCTGAAGCTTCAAGATCAGCTTTAAGCTGCTGTCTATCAAGAACGATTTGAAACTTAGCTATAAGAGGTGATTAGTATTAGAAGAGTTGAGACCTGATAAATTATCTGTCCAATTATTTCCTCCCCAGTACTGATTATTCTCCGAAACACCCAACAGTTGTCTTGATAGATTTAGCCCTTGGTTATTTTCCATTTTCACTGGAGCTGTCTGAGAAGCCCTAGAGCTCGAACTCATGGAACGAAGAAGCTGGCTTTCTCCGACCATGGAAGATGATGCTTCCATACCCTCACTTTGAAATTGATATAAACCATTAGCTGGCTCAAAGAAAGGAAACTGCTGATGATGAGTTCCTTCTGCTGAAAAAATAGCACTGCTCATGCCTGAGTTAGTTCCTATCTGAAACCCCATACCAGCTTGCCCACTAGCACCAGTACTTGTTGCCCCTATCTGCCCTTGAATTCCAGCAAAGTTTAAGCCAATATTTCCCAAACCATACTGAGAAAAATTTTGTAAAGAAGCCATGAAGGGTAAATGAGGTGTCTGCCGTGGCAAATGGCCAGTAATTTCAGAAGGAATATTACCAGCACTTGTTGAATTTGAATTACCAACTTGCTTCTCTGCAGAAGCGGAGGATTTGGAGCTACTGCTTTTGTTTTTCTTGTTTCTTCTGCATCCTCCGCCTACTGGAACACTCCTAAGGGCACCCCCTCTAGTCCAATACCGCCGACATGTCTTGCAAAAGTGGCGCGGCTGTGAGAGGCTATAGTTATTGAAATAGCAAAACTTGGTGTTGGTGGACTGACATCTTGGACACTTCAAGGCAACTTCCGGCTGTGGAATCTTGGCTAGCCTGGCTCGATCAGCCATGGAACCAGGCCTAATGGAGCCAGCACCAGCTCCAACATGATGAGGAGGTGGAGGAAGCTGAGGATTTTCACTCCCAGTCCCTTGTTGAATATGATTAGTCTGCTGCAAAAATATAGATAATCCAAAGTAAATTGTTTATAACTGTAAAGAAGAAAATATTTGGTATATTCAGGAAAAGATCACAAAGGAATAGGAATATCTATCTTTTTAATCTGCTTTATTTTGGGTGCAGAAGCTGTGGATAGAAATTGATGATGAAGAGGAAAAAAAAGAAAAAAAAAAAACCCTTACCTGCTGCCAGTTGGGAGGATCTAAATAGACTGGAACAGATGAGAAAACCATGGTTAATTTTTTTGCTCTCTTTTTTCTTTTATAAAGGTTGATGGGTTCTTTAGGAAAATTAAGGTGGAGAATCACACTAAGGGAATACCGGAGGCCAAGAAAGCAAAGAGAAAAGAGAATTAAAGAGAGGAGGGAGAAGGAAAGATAGAGAGGGGGGAGGAGGTGGTGGGAGAGGGCTTTTGTTTATTTTGCTCTTATTCTTTCATTCTCTCATCTCTCCTTTTTGTTTTTATTATATTTTTAGGGTTTTGAGTGGGCGAAGTTTTTCTTCGCCCATAAGCTTTCTTTCTTTGATGCCGAGGACTGTTCTCAGTCTTAATGCTCCAAAGAAGAGTTCATGCATGGGAGACAGAGAAGAGAGAGTGTGTGACCATAAAACACCATAGCAAGAATTTATCACCCTTTTGCCATTATGGTGGGATTAATCAAAAGTAGCCTTTAGCCACCCATTTCCCCATATGACGTTAACACACACTCTCTCTCACTCTCACTCTCTCTAAATATATATATATATATATATATATACCATGAGTTTTATGTTGTATTTTTATTTAGAGAAGAGAGATTCGATACTTAATTCTTTAAGCAGGAAATATATATGCCCGTAAAAGCTTTTTAGGGCTATAATTTTACTTTTCTTAAACTATAGATATTGCAAAATGTCCTACTCTTCGGTTACAGTTTGTATATTCTCGAGCTCCCCATGAACTTCCCCTTTTCCTTGAATACATGATCATCTTTTCAATTGAAAGCCTTAATTATGTATTGGTGTTTTCCTTTTGGCCAGCGCTTATATATTATTAAATTTGAGATAACATAATCACTCATAAGTACCAAACCAAAGCCATTTCCTCAGCCCTCTTTAAGCTGTAGGTGGGCTAGCTAGGAGCTACTCCTGATGGGTTGAATCTTTTCCTCGAGGCCTACCATCTTCGAACTTCATTAGACATAAAACATCTCTTATGAATATTTTCAAAAAAAGAATTGCCTGAGAATAAGCTTTGCATCTTTTTTTATGAACCAGGAATTTGCATGGTTGCGTTTGGTTCCATTGTCATCCATTAATCCTGTCTTTTGTTTTTAAGAGCAAATAGAGAATTTCATTAATAGATTGAAAGGGGTGGAGGATCCATCCGTAAAAGATTAAGAATTCAGAAAAGTCACATGAACAGTTAAGAGACAAGAATGCATAGAGATCTTTTGGGTGAAATATCTCCATTTTTATTATAATCTGTCAATCATTGAGTTTGATTTTTTTTTTTAAAATGTGTAAAATGAATATCCTAATTTCTACACTTGTAAATTTAATTTCAATTAGATTGTATATGAATTTCATTCTCAAAGGAACACAATGTTTATTGGTACTTATTGAATACCACTTTTAGAATCACTCATAATAATTGATGAGCAGGAATTTATCTCAGTCTTCGTTAATATGCATGCATTGTATAAAGTATATATACAAAAGCTTAGATACCCTATTTGTAGTTTTTCATGAATTAAGAACAGTTATTATAGTTGGTTAACCTTGCTAGTGGACAAGTTACTTTTTAATTCCTTTTCAGCTCTCTTGACTTTGTTTTTGGGGTTAGCTTGCCTTCAATTAACCTGTTCATTGCATCATTTTCTCAATTACATAGTGGTATAAGATCTTTTCAAGTCAATTAAGCACATCTATGCATGCCTTAACAAATTCACAATAAAGCTATCACTTTCAATTAAAAAAGAAAAGAAAAGAAAAATGGAAGACGATGGGTTCATCCAATCGTCATCAACTGTTGTTTATGCTTCATTAAAAATCTTTGTCTTTAAACTTTAATGCTTAGACCATGCATGCTTTTTCTTAAAAATTTGAGGAACACCAATTTGCAATTTGTCTTTCTCCTCCTTTCCCTTCTTATTCCTATATCCTTTTCCCTGTTGAGTCCCCCTTTTTTTGGATTGAGACAGCATATAGAATACGTGGAGAGAAATTATGGAAATTACTTTGGTTGGATAGAGGGCAGGACAAAGATATGGAAGGAGAAACATGAAGCCATTAGCCATGCATATCTTCTTCGATAAGGAATCTGGCTTCTGTACACAAAAAGAAAACATTACCTGTTCTAGATTCAATGAACTGTGATTTATTTTCTAGATTAATTGAAATTTAAGATTCAAAATTTTTTGTTTTCTTTCTATCTCTCTGTATATATAAATCGATCAATGTATGTCACTATTAAATTCAAGTTTGGATAAAAAATTTAATTATTTTTGTAAATATTAGTAAAATCTAATTGAGGATACATGTCTATTCAAAATTTTCTTAATATATAGTTTTTTTTTTAACTTGGAGGAAGAGGGATTTGAATCTTATTCTTTTAAACAGTGAGATCATGCATCAATTAGTAAGTCAAATATTTGAGTACTTCTAAATATATAGTTTAATTGGCAAGAAAGACTCAAAATAATGAGTTCTCTTTTTTGGGAAGAAAGACAATCATGCAAGATATGATTGTCAGTTGGATTATGTTTTAATACAAGTTAATACCTTAAACATTAGAACACTTTTTATGAACATTCCTTCAAAGTGATATTTTATAGTAAATACAAATAGAAATGATTAATAAATAATTGAGAATGTGCAAATCAAACCTTACTAAAGTATATCATATAACTTTAATAGTAGTGTTTTGGATGCTTGATTTAGTTAACTAATGATAAGGCAGTGTTTTTTCCCTCAGCCAATCAAATATTTGCACTAGATTATTGAAAATGGTACAATATAACGTGATTTACTCAATAACGATGCTCTCAGTGCTTACGTACCAAAATTAGTTACACAATATAAGATTGTCCTACTCGCATGCATATGCACCCAAAAACAAAGTTAATCAAAACAAAGATTGAAATAATTAAGACTCCAAAGTAGGGCATAATTATATATAATGCACATGATGTGTTAGCATAATTTAATTTAGCTAAAGGTTAATAACTCTATATATGCTCTAACAATACTATATTTTTTTTTGTAATGTCACATCGAATCTACAGCTAGATTATCAGTAATCAATGGAAGTATACTTTATGTTTTTAAAAAATATATTTTTCTCCAAGAAAAAGATTGGAAACTTGAATTTAAGTTTTAATTAATATGATATATACCAATGTTGGAAAGTTGGGTAAAGCATCTGACATCATTTCATGAGAAAAGTGGTTAGGTAAAAAAAATTCTTTAATTAGGTTTAAGCCTTACTAGTGGAAAAGGAAAGATACAGCAAAGAAAGCTCTTCCTTAGGGAGGAGGGGACTGAGAAAGACAGAAATAGTCTCAGTATAGTACGTAACTCTATTTTCCAACACCAAGAAAAGAGAACCATTATAGCCATGATCCATCATTATTTGCGTTAGCTTTCTTCTATTTCCCCCAAAATTCTGATACGGCAAGCCATGACCCCACTCCCTCCTTAACGGAGAGAAATCAACTCTTATCATTTTTTTTCCCCTTTATTGATTATCTATTCTTTTTTTTTTTCCTTTTCAATTATTTTTTTGAAGGCTAAATCATTCTTGAACAATGTACATTCCAAGTGAAAGGAAAATGGGCGGCAAGCCTATGGCTTAGAAGCTCTCTTATTATTATTATTTTATCATGTGGCGACAAAGGGGAAAATCAACATCAATCTTTTGTCTTCTTTTTCTCTCGTGAGATGCTAATGGTCGGGATTCCATAGCCACGTCGGCTGAGCGTAGGTCCCATTGCGTAATACACTTTTTCATAACCAAATTCTACGGAATATATACGTTTGATCTGGACGGTGCCGAAAAGCATAATACCAACAACACCGCCACCATCTCTCCCTTAATCAATGCTCCTTCTAGATCTATTAACCCGACACGTGTCTCGCTTAGTGTTCTTTTTGTAATTTTGTATCACGTTTTATCGTTAAGATTTTTAGTACATGAGAAGAAATTAAAAAAAAAAACTTCTTTTCCAGCCTTTCCTATTTTCAGTAAAATTAATGAGAGACTAAAATGGTATATATATTCAACTTTTAGTATATTAATAAACAAATGTTGCACTACCTCTCTATCTATTTTTTGATAAAATATATTTATTATGGTAAAATTAATATTGTATAAAGATAGATAAATTATATTCTTTTTTTCAATTAAATATCAATTTTATTAAATTGATACATAAACAAATCTATAACTGAATCAGTCAAATCGAAAAAGTAAAACTGAATCAGCGAATACTCAAAGAAATTTATTTGGTAATGATAATTAATTTGTTTTAATATGACTCCTCTCATGTTCATTCTTACAAAGTTTAGTTTACTTTTTCTTAAATAATTATCACATTATATCAAGATTTAAGAGTAAATTAAAAAATTTGTGATATGAAAGGGAACAAAAGAATAAACTGAATTCTAAAGTGCATGGCCTAATTAATTAATCAAAGCTTCAAAAGTGCAACGACTATAAACTAAAGAATAGATTAGTATTTACTCAAATATATATATATAAAGGGTAGTGATGAGGCAAACATCTCATATTCTGATTGCTCTACTTCTTGAGTGGGGTTTGTGGTTTATATAAGATATATATATCTCCCACGTGCATGTAGTTTGAAACTTATTTTTTGTTGGCATTATTCAATCTCTTTAAGATCTTTTGCTTTGCATGCATAGCAGGCAGATTTTTATCTCAAAAACGTGGATGAGTTTTCACTTATTTTAACATTAAAAGGTTCATGAGAATGCGAGTTGGTGGCTCTGGAATCTAATTCCCTATCAATTTTTGGACAGAGTACGGCCTTTCGCTCATTTTCATGCCCAAAAGCTACCCCTCCTGTCTCGAGATTTTTAGTTGGAAAGGAAGCAAATTTGCAGCCTTAACACATTCGACTGTCCCCTCCCTCCCCTAATTGCACAACATCTGCCTAAAGAAAAAGTGCAATTCCGCGTATACACATGTAAAGTTTAAATATATATATATATATATACACACATTTATTATCTTGTTATAAATAGATGGCTTTATATGATAGATTAATCAAACCCGTCGGGAATTTGAACCTTACGTATGCTTTTACAATTGAACCAAATGTTTATGGATGTCACCTGCAGACTAACTATGGTTTTGCAGAGAGGAGAAGAGTATAGTTTAACGGGGCCAAGGGTTGGTTTATATGTCCCCAGGTGATGCAAGAAAGGATCCCAGGCTAATTTGTATTGTATGGATCTTTCATTTGATGGAAAATGGTACAACACGAGGAGGTCAACCAGATGAGCAGACATGTGGTTTCCCACTCTTGGAAGACGACAGAGTACCTTGTCTGCTGTCAAAGACTGAATTACATGTGGCTGCGCGTTACATTTTGGATATCGGCCCCTAACAGAAACAGCTCCCGTAACCAAAACTTTACCTCATAATTGCACATGCAATCCTGACACCAATAAGATGCTACACTATCACTTTTACATTGCTTCCCAGACAAGAGATCAGCGTTCAGCTTAACCAAGGGCAAGACATTGCCTTATAGCTAGCAGAAATTTTAGAGGACCAAAACGAAAACCACCGGAAGAGAAGCTAAGCTACATCTCCCATGATCTGTCTGAATCTGTCAATCTGATATCAGCATTCATAAACATCCTTGAAAGAGAGTTCAAGGCGGTTAGATTCTGTTCTTTCAGGGGTTTTGGACATATTATCATAGGTAAAGCCTGGTCAAAAGAAAAGAATCGGTAATATTGACCAGCTTTAGATCCTTTGTTTTCTTTCGTTCCCTGTTAGAAAGGTGAGGCTTCTGCCCAGTGTTGGCATCATCTGGTTGAAGTTCAAGCCTGTTAGGCAAAAATAATTGTCCGTGGAGTAAGGCCCCCAAGCTTTAATACAGCTGGTGCCTGGTGATACTTGCAGAAAAGACGTTTCCAACTCCAATTATACTAGTATAAGTTTATTCCAGGAGAATTCACGGCTAACTTAAGCCAAAAACGTGCTCATTCGTTCAATTCATTCATTGGATTACATAACAAAAAGTTATTCCATCATTCCTTGCCACGTCCTCCAGTCTGAATTCGAGTCCAAAATCTTAATGATCTCCCTCATTGAGCTTCTAGTGCCCTGTCCTTTCAAGCTATGATGAGTGGCTCATGGCTATGAAGCAGCCATTTTTGCGTAAATTTAGCCCAAAACTAGCCCATAAAGCCCAAAACTTGTTGAATCATACATTTTATCGGCTGAAATTGAGTATGGAATTCAAACTCCATTCTGCTCCGAAAAGAAAAGGGGGGAATAGAGGAAGGATGCTTTTCCCCACACCCAACAGGAAAAGATAAAGAAGTCTCAGCTTTTTGCTTTGTGCTTTTAACATTAATGTTATCAATTACAATAGTGTACTAGATGAGGGCTAGTACTTTGTTTTCCCTCTTTACTTTTTGAGAAGAATAGTCTCTTCTTCTTGGTTTTTTTCAACAAAAAATGAATTTTTTTTCTTATTTAATCTCTAGATATACAACCAGCTAAATTTTTAGAAACCAAACCTTTTATTGAAATTTGTTAACAATTTAGAAAAAGAACCACTTTTCTTATTTTTCCTTGATTTAAACATGAAATAATTTTTTGAAAAATTAAATAGTCAACTATAAAATTAGCCCAAACCTTTTTTTTCATCAATATTTCCAATAATTTATTTTAAATAATACTAGTACTCATTACAATTTGGGGGTATAGAGTTGCATACAAAACCCAAACTAATCATGCAAATTAAGCTTCTAATTAAGATGGTATTACATTTTACTACAAAATTTTTATAAAACTAAAGTAAATAATATATTTGAAAGTTTTAGAGGCTTAAATAGTAAAATATTCCTTAAACTATGGTTTTTTTTTCAGCTAAATATCTCATCTTTTATTGTACCCAAACAAAATTTTAAATATTGATTTGTATCCAAAAAAGCTTTAAACCTTAATAGAAAATTAATCATTTTCAGATCTAACATCAAATGACATTTTATACTCATTTGACATATAACTTGACTTGTTAATATGATCATGTGGCGATCGACATCATCAAATGATCAAATATATAAGTTGGCCAAGTTTATGCCACATGGGTATAAAATATAATTCATATTAGTTTTGATCGCAATTAATTTTTTATTTTAAGGGTTTTTTTTGTATAAATCAAAGTTTAAACTTTCGTTTAGATACAATAAAATATGAGAGACTTAATTGAAAATTGATAATTTTTCAAGAATTTATTTACTATTTAAGCCACTTTTATACTACTATAATTAATGATTTTCAAGTAGTAAAGTCTAAGGGAAGATTGGAACTACTTAAGAGGGCCCAGCCCAATTAGATTATAAACAAACACAAGCTTCCTCCAGTGGAAAAAATTCATCCCTGTCAAGCTTAAGAATACGAATACGAAAGTACCCCAAACAAGCCTTAACTTCCCGAGGCCATGCATGCATAACAGAAACGAAACTTCGAACCAGTTTGAATAGGGAAAACCCATCTCCATCAAACACGGTCGCCACCTCAAAAAAGTTACTTAACATACAGAGAACATTCTCGAAAACTCCAAACTACATTAACAGACTATCATCTTTCTTCGTTTTCCTTTTTTGCTTTGAGTCTCTGCAGTAAGAGTTTTACGATGGCTGGCAAAGGTAAGGGATGGGCAATCGGGATCGATCTGGGGACTACCTACTCGTGCGTAGGCGTTTGGCAACATGATCGTGTGGAGATTATTGCTAATGATCAGGGGAACAGAACGACACCGTCTTACGTGGCTTTCACGGATAGTGAGCGTTTGATTGGCGATGCTGCTAAGAACCAGGTCGCCATGAATCCTACCAACACTGTCTTTGGTGAGGAGGTGTTCTCTTTTTTCTTTTAATCCCATGTTTCCAGTTTAATGTTGTTGTAAGATAACATAAAATGATTTGAATGTATTCTGTATTCATTAATGTGTAATGTCACGTACATTACTTTTCATGCATGGATTTTTACGTTTACGTGTTTATGTACACGTGATTTAATGTTCTTCTGAAGTTAATATTATCATCTTATAATATTAAGATTGTCTCGGTGATATGATTTTTTGAATTTTATTTTAACAAAATAGTATTTTTCATGTGAAGGAATTGTACAAATTAATCTCCAAATCGAATATTTGATTGGGAGTAAATATGTTGTCAACTTTGTTGTTTGATAGTATGAAGTAATTATTAAGTTATAACATTAATTGTTTCTAATCATATAATACCAGATGCAAAGCGGTTGATTGGGAGGAGGTTTAACGACGCTTCCGTCCAAAGCGACATCAAGTTGTGGCCGTTCAAGGTTTCCCCCGGCGCCGGTGACAAGCCGATGATTACAGTCACTTACAAAGGTGAAGAGAAGCAATTTGCTGCGGAGGAAGTGTCCTCGATGGTCCTCATGAAGATGAAAGAGACAGCGGAGGCGTATCTGGGTTCAACAGTGAAGAATGGCGTTGTCACCGTCCCTGCATACTTCAATGACTCACAGCGTCAAGCCACGAAGGATGCTGGCGTCATAGCAGGGCTCAATGTCATGCGGATCATCAATGAACCGACCGCTGCTGCTATTGCTTACGGACTTGACAAGAAAGCTAGCAGCGTTGGTGAGAAAAATGTGCTCATCTTTGACCTCGGGGGTGGTACTTTCGATGTGTCTCTCCTTACCATCGAAGAGGGTATTTTCGAAGTGAAAGCCACGGCTGGAGATACACACCTTGGAGGGGAAGATTTTGATAACAGGATGGTGAACCATTTTGTGCAGGAGTTCAAGAGGAAGAACAAGAAGGACATTACAGGAAACCCAAGAGCGTTGAGGAGATTGAGAACTTCTTGCGAAAGAGCAAAGAGAACTCTATCTTCCACGGCTCAAACTACTATTGAGATTGATTCTCTGTATGAAGGTATTGATTTCTACTCTACGATTACTCGGGCTAGATTTGAGGAGCTCAACATGGATCTTTTCAGGAAGTGTATGGAGCCGGTTGAGAAATGCTTAAGGGATGCTAAGATGGATAAGAGTACTGTACATGATGTTGTTCTTGTTGGTGGATCTACTAGGATTCCCAAGGTACAACAGCTATTGCAGGATTTCTTTAATGGAAAGGAGCTCTGCAAGAGCATCAACCCTGATGAAGCCGTTGCCTACGGTGCTGCTGTACAAGCTGCCATTTTGAGTGGTGAGGGCAATGAGAAGGTTCAAGATTTGCTTCTTTTGGATGTCACCCCTCTCTCCCTTGGGCTGGAAACTGCCGGTGGAGTCATGACTGTTCTTATTCCAAGGAACACCACGATTCCTACCAAGAAGGAACAAGTTTTCTCCACTTACTCGGATAACCAACCTGGCGTGTTGATTCAGGTCTACGAGGGTGAGAGAACAAGAACAAGGGACAACAACTTGCTTGGTAAATTTGAGCTTTCCGGCATTCCACCAGCTCCTAGGGGCGTGCCTCAAATCACTGTTTGCTTTGACATTGATGCCAATGGCATTTTGAATGTCTCTGCTGAGGACAAAACCACAGGCCAAAAGAACAAGATTACAATCACCAATGACAAGGGCAGGCTGTCCAAGGAAGAGATTGAGAAGATGGTCCAAGAAGCAGAGAAGTATAAATCGGAGGATGAGGAGCACAAGAAGAAAGTGGAGGCTAAGAATGAATTGGAGAATTTTGCATATAACATGAGGAACACGGTCAGGGATGAGAAGATTGATGCTAAGCTCAATCCAGCTGATAAGAAAAATATCGAGGATGCAGTTGAGCAAGCCATCAATTGGCTAGACAGCAATCAGATGGCTGAAGCTGATGAGTTCGAGGATAAGATGAAGGAGCTTGAAAGCATTTGCAACCCTATCATTGCCAAAATGTACCAAGGTGCTGCTGCTGAAGCGGGTGGTGGAACGGGCGATGATGCAGCTCCAGCTCGGGGAAGTGGAGCTGGCCCCAAGATTGAGGAGGTTGATTAAGAATGAAATATAAACAGGTCATATACAGCTGGATTCTAAGAAATCTTGATTCGGATCTTCAGGATAATAAAAATTTGGGGCCATATTTCGATTTTGTTTTTGGATTTTCTTTTTCTGAACTAGGTGGATTTAGAACTTAGATTACACTTTTAATTGATGTTCTCTTGAGATGAAAGTATTTGCTAACTTACCTTGCTAATGGAAAGGTTTTTGCTCTGTTTTCCTGTGTTTATATGAGGATTTCCTTGTTTTTAAGGTTGAGATAATTTTAGCCAATTTCTTTTCCAAGTCACAGCACCGCGCTGCTATTCAAGTGCATGGACATAAAGTAGACAAGGACACTCACTACTGACAGTTAGATGTTCTTCATAAGAATATACAGAGGGGAAGTAGCTAATTTTATTAGTCACAAGCTGAATGCAATTCAAGTATTGGAAAAGTTCAAAGGCTGACAATAAGAAAACAGAGTAACATGAATTAATACTTCGCAAAAGAGCTGTTTCTGACCCTGTTCTCCTGTCATTTGTTCTATACAGATACGGTAGTTTAGCAAAATGAAAACAGAAAGGAACTTGATGGAGCTCGATGCAATCATTTCACACATATGCAAAGCAACACGCCAAGGCTTTGTGCTACAAATCAAAGTGAGCTCCATGACATGATTTTCTACTTGTATCCATCATGTAGAGAACTCTTTCTGATATAGATTATTTATTGGTACTCCTCGCAATGATGGAGAATTAATTTAAGCTACATAAAAATTTTATTTAAAATCAACTTTCCAAAACTTTCATCAGCAACCTCAAAACAATCCAATTAGGTAATGATACATCATTGTTCTCTATCTAGCTAACAACCAATACACTTCTTCCTCTGCTAAACCACCAGAAGTGATGAACTTGAAGAATGATACATAAATTTAACATTCTTCTTACAAAAAAAAAGAACAAAACTCACACTACTTCCTTCCCCTGTTAAGCCTCTGCAGGTGGTAATTGATGCTGCCCCAGGGCTTTCTGTTCCTGTTACTCTGCAAGTAAGTAAACAATATGTTTTTGTAAGTCATGATGAATGAATAGCATAGAGAAAAGTATTCAATGTAACAAGGTAAAGTTAAGTATAAGGACTTTTTTTTTCCTCGTTCTTCAAAACACATGAAGAAAGGATGAGGATAAGTACTCCAGAGTTGGGGGTCAAGATGGGAATGATGATGTAAAGTAATTGAGGAGTTCCGGATTGGGGCCATTATAGATGTAACTAAAAGTCTAAAACCAGAATTACATACCTGGGCATCCATACAGGCACTCAAAAGGTCCTTCTGCCGAACACATTTATCGTCATTATTCTTGTTAAGGGACAAGCAATTGAGAAAAGATATCATTTCTTTCATGCAAGGTTTTGAGAGGGTGCCAAATTTCTTTGGGTTTATATAAAGTCCACCAGCTTTCTTGCCCATTCTTTATGACTTAATCTACATGAACAGAACAAAAGAAATACAATGTTACATCCACTTCCTTTTAGTTCAACTCTAGGTCAAACGAAACTGGTTGACAGTAAAGTCGCAAAAGCAGACATAAGACTGCTGAAACATACAATTCCTTAACAGTGGGATAAGCATGAGAGCAATAATTCACATGAACTACTTCAGATACTAATGACTTTAGCAACTAAATTCCTCCAGTTACCAGAATACTTGGCATGGTCCAGTGATAGTCCATACACAGATAAAATATGAGAGATTCACCAAGTCAACCTTGCCAAGCACAACAAGATCCTTTCAAACTGATGTTCTCAATCACACAACTTAATGCAGTTGGCTTTGGACAACGAAGAATAAATTCCTCTTCTGAAAATGTAACAGAATTCTGACTTGACTATAAAATTTAAACAAATGCAATCTTCTAATGCATGAAAGAGTATGTCTAGCTCTACCGAATTACTATCAACTGCTAACCTTCTGCTTACTAATTCCCCCACTACCCTCTTTTCAATCTCTTTAAAACATTGTCAATATACCCAACAACCGCATGAATACTTTCAGTGCTAAAATTCACACACATGCAACATTAACTCAAACCAAAATCTCAGTTTAGGGTGTTCATAAAGATCGCAGTAAAGCGCAACGTGCAAAATGCTGTAGATTTGGCACTTCCTTTCACAATAAATACTGAAAATGCATATTACTGTTTCTAAATTCTTGTACATTATATTTTTTTTATTAAACTATTTACATTCACTAACAGTATAGTTAGAATTCAGAACTGATCAGCCAGCTCCAAAACAACCATGCAGTCTTAACCCAAAACTTTTAACTATATCGTAAGCTCGTATAACTGATAGAAAATCGTCAAAATGCTCAAAGATCACTAGTTTGCTCTCCTGATATCCCCAAAGAATAACTCTAAACAATCAATCAATCAATCAATTAACAAATGCATTCAATATTGCATGCGAACAAAAGGGAGCAAGAACAACAACTACCCATCTACCATCCGCCTTCGGAAAAGGAAATTTTCAAATAAACAACGATTAACTCAATCAGATAACTATCATCAAATTAATTTCTAAAGATGAACTTTCCTTTGAACCTTTAAATATAAACGAAAAATACAGAGAAATAATAAGGAGAAAATAAACACGGGGACCCACCGGATCGGCAACCTTCAATGGCAAAGAAGTTGAAGAGAAAAACGGACCGGTCGGCCTCTAGGGCTTTGCTTCTTTACCTTTTTCCTTTTTCTCCGCCGTTGTTCAATGAAAACCGGGTGGGTCGGATCCTCATGCAGCTCAAAGAAAATGAAGGTCTGGGCCATCTATTCGGGCTGTGTTCAGCGATATTTATTTTGCATAAGCCCAGGTCTCAAAACAAGAACCACATGGGCCTGAAGTGGACCGTTTTGACAAATAAAAATAAATAATTTAATATTAACACAATGTAAAATAAAAATATTACATTGCTACAATTGAATATTGTCATGATGATTTTAATAACCAATTGGAATATTTAGAAAATAATGTGTTAAAAATACTCTACATTATTCAAAAAATTTAAATAAGTTATTATTTTATAATTATGTTCAATGAAATTCTTATATTTTTATTTTCGATCAAATTAACTCTTAACTCTAATAATTGATAGTCAAAATACCGTTTCTCAATTTTTATATTAACGTGGTGCTGACGTAAATGATAAAAATGTCATATAATCATATCATAATATCACATTAGTATATTATATAATTATTTATTACGACATATCAACATATCACATCAAATATTACGTGATATAAAATGAAAATTAACATTTTGATTAATAAAAATTAGTTAACCATTAATCATAATTATGTATTTAACTCAAAATAAAAATATATTAATTGAAAGTAATAAAAAAATAAGAATCTGTTTGTTTTGACTAAAAATGTTTTCTAGAAACAATTTTCAACACTCAATGGTGTTTGGTAACTTAAAAACATTTTCACTTTATAAAAGATTTTATGGGTCAATGGAAAAAAGGCATGTTGACCTCGTAAATTGTCTTACGTCTTCAAGCAATGTAAAACAATTTTCTATTTATAAATAATCAAATGTTATATTTAGTTAATCAAATGTTATATTTAAAATTTCTATTTAAATGTAAAACAATTTTAAATTGAGTTGTGCATTTATCTTGTTATGTTTGGTGCCTTCTTCTATTTATAAATAATCTATCAACAACAACCCTTTATCTGATTTCTAAATTATTGTTTTTTTGGTTAAAATTGGGGTTGATAGAAGTGATATGTTTGTGGCCTGGTGGTAGTCTTCACGGTTACTGCTCTGCTTTTTGCTGCCACGATACCTCTGTTTTTGTCTTTAATGGGTTGTTATTTTTTCTTGTCCCCTAATTTGTGGTGTAATTTCCAGCATCTCTGTTTTTCTTTTTCATTATGTTTCAACCATGTCTGTTGGCTTTTATTGTTGTTCCTTTGCTTAATAACTTTATAGATTCAAATTGAATTAAGATTGTTAGGCACAGTTTGCTATTGTGCGTGGTTCAGTTGGATGAGGTTTTACATTGCTAATAAGTTTATGTAAGATGATTAATTATATTATCAGTAGGTTTTATTATTTTAGATAATATTTATAAGATGTTCGTTGGATATTTGTAGGATGTTTTTAGTTATATATGTAGTATGAATTTATAAGATGATTAATGATATGTTTTATTATTAATGTAGAATGTTTTTATCATGTAAGATTATTAATTTTGATTCATATATAAATTTTTATATATTTTATTATTATATCATATTTTTAATATTGAAAATTAAGTTTTAAATGTTATATACAATTATTGGATATTAATATTTTTAGACCTTTAAAGATGTTAGAGGGTTGGTATTTATATAATTTTTACAATTTTAGTGATGGCAAATATTTTTCAAATGATGATACAAATAACGAAAAATGTTTTTAACAAATTATTCAAATAACGAAAAATATTCAAATTTTCTATTAAATATTTAACTAAAAAATTTTTTCTTTTCGTAACTTATTTTACAATTACGAAACAAACCTGAAACCTTTTTAAATATTATACCAAACTATGGTATCTTCCTTAAGAATGACTTCGACCAATCAAGCTTTCAAATGATAGAAAATATTTTATTCCCATTTAATTCTTTTCATAATTTTATGTTATTATTTTAAGATCCTAACTCGCATCCCCTCTTGTACATTTTCTTGTTCTCTCTCTATTCGAAGTTAAGACTCTCTAACCTGTCTTATCATTATATATTATGCTTAATAATTCAATTTATCTTTTCCTTTTTGAAGGGGTTTCTTCCCACCGTACGTGTGTGAAATTAGATCAATCAATGATAATATCCGGTCTCAAAAAGATCATACATCATCTTATTTGCATTTGAGTGCCATGAACGTGACCATTTTGCCTTTGGATTTTTTCCTTTTTTTTTTTTGTTATCACCCTCGACCCCCATTCATTCATGATAATGATTTGTTTGTTTTCTTTTGCATTGAAACCCAACTTTATACTGTTTATTTTTCACAATTATTTGTGTAATGAACATTCAAATATCTGTACTACCTAAACTATGCTAGCAGGGATTACATCCATAGTATCAATCATCCATTAAACATATAATATTATAATTATTATCATAGTTATCGTAATTGTACTAATTATAAATTAAATCACTAAAATACAATATCATTAGTTTACGAAATTTTAGTATATACATATCTCTTTATTTTTCTTGTAACATTCATAATTCAAAATTCAAAAGTTATTTTCTCGGCAATTTACTAATACTTCACTCTCTAATAGTGTAATATTAACTTTTATTGTTGTAAAATATGAATTATAAAAAAAGATGAGAATCAGCATCGCACTGGAATTGATTAATTTAAGTGAATCAACTAATTAACAAAAAATGGTATAAGATTTACTTGTTAATTGATTAGTATTAATAAATATACATCAATAATGAGATTGGAAAATTATTTTATGTAATTAATTATTCAATTTCCAAAAAAGGAAGAATGTGAGGCTGTGAGGTTAAGGAAAAGAAATTGGTTTCCTTTGGACCTGTATACAATCACGTTGGATGTCAGTGTCGATGTGATGATGATGACAATGATGATGCCAACTCCAATCCTGCAAATCTATCTCAGACGGTAGAATAACTATAAAAAAAATAAAATATATATATATATATCAAAGGACGAGTTACATTCCCCATGACATCAAGGAGCTATCTATCCTCGCAGTCCTCATCCCAAAAAGTACTTTCACCGGCAGAGTTTCACGAACTAGGAATCTCTTTTGAGAGTAAACAGTGATTCACCGTACAACTTTAAACCCCAGAAACTAATTAAAAAAACACAAGGATGAATCAGTTCAGAGAAAATCACGGACCGCCATTATTCAATCTCAATTATGTGTTTTTTCCCCGACGGGCATTCTGTTTTCATGATTGAATAAACCCAAGCATCGTCTTAGCTCTGTCAAAATAGATTCATTTTCCACATTTTCTTTGTGTTAAATAGTTTTTTTTAATTGAAATAAGAGAATTTAATTTTTTATATTAAAATATATATATATTAATCAATAAATCAAACATTTAAATACTTTTTGTCAAACAATCTTGTTTCATCTCGTATTCAATATATATATTCAAAATATTTGTATATAATACATGATTGTAATTATTAATATTTATACAAAAATTTAATGTAAGTTTGAAAAGTTATTAAATTAGTCATGTCTAAATCTAAGTTATTATAACTGATATCAAAATTTGTATCAATTTGATATGGACTTTTCATAAAAAATTTAAATAAATAAATAAATCTATAATAGCTCATCTTGCATTGAATGTGAATATAATTATTAAAATTTAAATAAAAATCTAAATCAATTACTACTAAAAATTTTTAACATCATGTGATTGGATCAATAATAGCGAACCAAATTGTTACAAGGTTAAGCCCACGTTGTCTGCTTCTAAGAACCTTGTTAGCTTGCCTTTTAGCCTAAGCCATAGCCAAGAACAATAGCAATGCAAGCAAAAAACAAGGGAATAACAATTTATTTGATCCAGCCAGTTGCCGCAAAAGCTAGGCTGGTCCTACATTTGTACAACTTTCGAATCAACCGCTTAAAAGAGATAGTGATAAAACCCGAAAAGAAAAAAATAATGGTGCTGATGTTGTTGAAATGGGCAAAGCCAGATCATACATTTCAAATCCAGACAGCACGACCGCAAAGGAACCCATCCTGAAGAACCTAAAGAAAAGAACAAAGGGGCATTTCCCCAAAAACCTGTCTTCAACCAACAAGTCATCCAGGTTTTTAATGGAATGAAGCCAGCAAGAATTGACCTATACAAACTCTGGACCACTTTGCTAACATGTCTGGTCTCTCGAATGGAACGAACGCTGTTTGATCTCAACCTAATGTTTGAAATTCCTTCCATCTTTCCTATTCACCTGCCCCGACGCAACGGTACCTGTCTTTTCCTTTGAACCAATTCAAATATTCTGTACGTTGGAGCAGATTTTAGTATCACTTTTGAGCAGAGAAATCTGCCTTTTTCATTTTTATTTTTTATTTTTTAAGGATTCAAAATTTGAAAAACAAAGATGTTAGTAGCATCAAGTCTTGTAAAGAGAGGAATGGAGATGTCAAGGTGGGGGCAAACTTTCGGCCGAATCGCGTGATTACAATGACATTTCTTGTTGTTTAGGTAAAAGCTCCCAACTCGCTCTGCCTATCAACTTTGGCACTTTCTTTTGAAACTAGACCTCCTCCAAAAGGCAATGTTAAATGGCTCCTTTTGAAACTCTACCACCATGTTTTCCTTCTTCCTTTCGGCTTGGGAGGCGGCCTTAATAATAAACAGAAACTCGATCAAAGCTTAACAACAAATTACAAGAGCATGGTCTCTCTATTTTGCTCAATTTGAGACCATATCGATCCTAGTTATAAAGATGGTACATTCTTTTTCAACTTTTCGGTAAGTGCTATCTGTCAGCTTCACATTGTAGCCTTTAAACTGATAAACTGTTTGCTAAAACACCCTGTTCGGTCCAGGGTAAAACAAGGTTATCAACGAAATTTGAGTGCAATGATAATGGGAGCAGGGGGAAGAACTGATGGGAGGAGATGGGGAATCATAGATATTGCTTTGGCAACATCTGGTGGGAAAGCTTTAGTTTTATCATGCGTGTTTGCTACCTTTTGATTGACAAAAAGACAACAAAAGGCGAATTTTCTCCAACAACTGTAATCAGGCAAGGAAAAGGGGGAAAGTTTCTGCATAACTTTCAACTGTTTGAATTGGGAAAAAGGAATTAGCTGTACAGCATATGGAGATTATTAGCGCGTAAACACGTCTTAACAATGGCTGGAACCTTTAATCATGCTCACTTCTATCATTGCTGATGTACAATACACTCTGTATCTTGTACCAGAACTGGAGATACAACCTAAGAAGGATAACAAGTACTAAAAGAAATGTAAAGAAAAAAAAAGCAAAAGGAGTTTTAGCCCCTCAGACAATGAGAATTGGGAGCACATGAAAGAATGCTAGTTTAAAAGTGAGCTCAGAGGGGTCATGGAGGATGGGCAAAAACCAGATTACCCCACAAGGTCCCCCACTTTGAACTAACCAACATCCTAAACATCAATCTGTAGAGTTTGTCAGTTTGCCTTAACTCAAGATGCCATTGCCTAACAAAATGCTGCAGTTTGGTCATGGCTATCTTACCAAAACAAGACTTACCCTCCCCCAAAAAGATTCCCCCTTTACCCCCCCAAAAAAAAAAGTTTTTTTTTCTCCTGAAAACAGTTTAAATTAATACACAGGTAACCATCTTGAGAAATTAATTGGTAGAGGAAAAGAATAAATTAAAATAAAAACGAAACTCTTCTAACAGGAATCTAATGCACACTGTCTTTCTTGTCTAGTGGTCTGAATGCTGTAGGAGAAGAAGCCAATGGCAGTACCTGAGAAGAACTTGAAGGGTACTGTGGCAAATATTGGAGAGGTTCTCTGTTCTTACCAACAATGAATTTAAGGAAAGACCCCTCTGTCTCTTCTGTTACACTTGCTGTACTGTTAACAGCTTTGACTCCAGAATCTTGAAGAGAACCGCCATTTCTCTGTACCCTTTTCTCAGCTTCTAGCATCAATCTTCTTAACAGTTTCTCTTCCGCATCCCTTAAGAACTTGAATTTTGGAGGAGGTGAAGATCGTAGCTTATTTAGCTCTGCATCTGTCGATGATTCAAAGAGAGGATTGAATCCTTGGCGGTGATAAGAATCTAAGGGGTTCAAAGGAGGTGACTTCAAGGGCGGAGAAGCCAAAGGACTAATAAAAGGAGTGTCAACAGTTAGTATAAGGTCACTCAAGCTCCTTGTTCTCGATCCTTTTCTGCTCCTATCGCATCTCGACCTGCCATCTTCTGACTCCAAATCTTCCTTTGTTTCCTCCTTGATTGTGAAGAGAAATCTTGGTGGGCCTGCCAGATTGTGTAGTCTCATGAGCTCTGATTCCACACCCTCTTCGCCAAAACCCTTTAGCAGCAAATCCTTGCCTGAGCCAAGCTCTGGGTCCAACTCAACACCATTTGTATCTTGGTCTTTAACTAAATCTTGGTTGTTGGTGGTGGTGGTGGTTGCATGCAAAGCAGCAGATTTCTTCCAGCAGAAGAGATGAATAAGCTCCTTTGCATAATTGCTGTAATCATCTTCAACTTCTGAGCTAGCAATTCTCTTCTTCCACCAAAGCAAATAGTAGAGCTCAGCAACAAGAGCCAACAGAAGACAACCAAAAACCAAACTTAAACCAATGCCTAATCCACTGAAAGATGTCATCTTTGCTTGGAAATTCACATCTCCTGAAAATATCTAATCTTGGTTTTGCAAATTCCACAAGATTGAAGATTCTCTCTCAGCTCTGTACCAAATATAATAAGTTGGAAAACAATAAAAGAAAAATGAAAGGGCCTTTAAATCATGCCAGAACTTCCATGTGAGCTACACAAAACCAAACCAAAAGGCCCCATTTACTAAAGGAAACAACAATGGAATTTTGAAGCAGCTAAAGCAAAAGATACTAGAACCCAAAACACCCCAGATGACCTTCACTTTTACTGCAATTCACTAGCTAAGATTCCTTGTGGTAAAGCATTAAGGGCCATATATATTTGCCTTAAACACACGCCACGAGGAATCTGAGGAAAGCGCTGAGGAAATTTCATTACACATAAAAACTTACCTTATACGTCCAAAATTTCTCAGCACAACGGAGCACCACAAAATAGTGCTAGACTAGGTAGCCAATGGAAACAAAAACCTTAGCCCGGAATAAAAAATGAAAGGAAAATCATTTTGTGGAAGCTGAAAACTGAAGACAGATTGAATTTGTTAAAGCTTAAAACAAAGAGTCGAGAGAGAGAGAGATATGATTGGAGGGTATGGGCAAATCTTTGTACAATAGTGGTGAAGTGTGTGGAAATGGCAATGACTAGAGAGAGCAGCTCACATGGGGAGGTTTTATTATATAAGATGAAAAAGATTGGATAAAAAAACAAGAAAGAAAAATTTTGTAGTTTATTAAAATGAGTAGTGATTGCATCACCCTGCGCGGTAGCCTCCACCCACGGTAACTTTAACTGGATTCCAAGACACTGCCAAAAGAATACACCCGTCATCCATGAAAATCTAGCTGTGGGTTTTTGATGGAATGTGAACTAACGGTGATTATCATATTTGATTATCTGATCAAAAACCTTTTGTTCAAAGCTGTATTAGGAGAATTGCCCTGTAAAATGGTCTTTTCCATCAAAACTTTTCCTTGTTTCAACACAAAAATTTTACCAAATACAAAGACTTGTTGAATAGAAAAATCTACATTTGTTAAAACTTGTACAAGTTGACTTTCTTAGTTTTAGGTGAGAATGGATTCAAATCCAATCATGCTATGGCATGTGGTCGGTTTACCTCATTGTTTGATTTCATTGCATTCTTCTTTCTAAGAAAACTACAATGTGACATTGTAACAATAGCTTGATTCTCTCCTTTTGCTGCTACATAACTTCCAAATCCCAACTCTATCTTTGAAAGAGAAACAACTGTAAATTGCAAGAGCCGACTCTTAAATTGGATTGCATACAAATGTCCCACATGACATGACCTTACACTTTGAACAATAAAAAAGAAAAAGGTTAGTATATGGTCATGTCCCTGCAGCTTAAGGCACAAGTAGTTTCAACTGTCCCACAGCGTACCCAAAATCTACTCGATGGAAACTGTTCACAAGTACCCTTTAATCTCTTCTTTGAAAAATTTAATTTAATTTCTCTGCTTTTGCCATCTTTTTGTCTTTTTTCTTTTCCTTTTTCACTTTTTTTCTTTGATGGGTACAGGACTTTGGGAAGCCTGCAACCCAGTTGTTTAAGGTTGAGACCCACCTGAAGGAGGATTGAACCCGGGCCGCGCTTGGTGACAAAGTAAAATCATGCTTGGCCCTTGTGGCTCGGAGATTGGAGTGCTCGAGGGACCCATATCAACACGAAACTGATGGATCAATGAAAACACTGTGAGGTCAAATCATAACCGCTGATGATTTGGCTCATCATCATAATTGGACTCTTTATCAAATATTTCCAATGTTCTGGGTGAATACGGCAAAAACATAGAGGTGAAGTGAACGAGTACCTTATAATCAAAGTTTTTTGTTAATTTAGTTTAATTAAATAAGATCAAAGTACTTTATAATTATGTATTAATAAAATTTAATCGAATATTTCTAAAATTGAGTATCTTATCATATAATGATGTTTAGATTAAAGTATTTAAAAAATAACGAATTATAAAAGTACAAAGACTAACAAAATCGACTTGAAATTGGTACACTTCGAGTAATGGGGCATTTAAAGATTGCCCACTATCAAGGGGGAACCGGATTGAGATTTGAAAGCAACCCTTTGGACCAAGAGCTCCTGAACTTGAGCTTTCTTTCCTAAATGCCCAGATCCACACTTTAAAATGTCTTAATTCTTCAATTGAAGTAACTTGTAAGAAATATGTAGTACCACCATATTCTCCTTGAACAAGGTAAAATGACAGATGGGGTTACTTCTCAATCTCCTTCCATTATCATTAATGGAAGTTGCCAAAGCAACAACGCTGCTGGCCTTGCTAGTTTAGTTGTAAAATGACAGATCTCCAGCTTCCCATTATAATGTGTTGGAAAGATGACAAATGTGGGTTGGTACTTGTTAGTCTAATTGATTTAAGAATGAAGATTTTAAGTAGATAAGAGGATAAGGTTAAGGAAGGAATGAACCTATTTCATTGGTTAAGTGTGCTAATCGTTTTTACCTTAGGATCTATTGCTTTGTTCAATTAATTATCCAAAAGAAAAAGACATTCGAAAAGAACATAGAAAAATATTGTTCTGAAGTATTGGTCAATTAAGTATACGGAGTTTGGGCCTAAAGGTCACAATGTACATTGAAAGATTAGGCTTTGGATTATGGACTGAGTAGGAAGAGCTGGGCTGGAGGCAAAACATAGATCTTTTTGTCTTGGACAACAACACCAAGTGTCACTGACGAACAGTCTAAGCACCCAAATGTGGTTTCTTTTTCCATCCTTCAGCTTCTATCCAGCCCTTGTCTGGCTATATTTTCCAACGCTTGCAGCCAAAATGCAGCAGGCTAAGGAAGCTTGTCGTTTGCTGACAAAATTAGAGAAGAAAAAAAAAGCAGACCCCCCTGCCTCTAAAGAGAGAGAGAAAGAGATAAGAAGAGATGATATGGTAGCAATAATCTGCATCGAATTCCGAGCCATGAAAAAAAGAGCAGAGAATAGGGGCGGAGGCGGTGGTGGTTGGTGGAGGGGTGCATGGTGTGAGTTTCACGAGGCGGCAGCACACTTAAAGGTGGCGGCAGGCAGCGCACGAAACAGAGCATATGAGTCAGCAACTTAAATCCCCCTTTTAACTCGTGCATGAGCTACACGACCCTATCATCGGCTCTTTTGCTCCCTACTTGATTGACCGTGTGACTGCGCCCATTAATGGCGCGTTGACATCCGCCTCTCTTTTCCCCTCCTTTTGTTTTTTGTCGCCAAACACCTATCTTTCTTAAAGGCTCCCATGCACTCCTCATTTTAAACACTCACCGATGACGTTTATCATGGCTATGTGCTAATCAAAGCTTTCAAGTTTCTTTAATATAATTATCACTTAAATTGATTATAAATGCTAGTTTTGCCTGTAACTTTTGTTGATGGAAGGATGATCAAATCGTTTTGTATGTTCGAGGAACATCTTTGTTTGATGCTTTGAGCAAAGCCCAAAGCTTAAATCATTCATTCAGATTAATAACTTGACATAAAACTCAACATAAAGAGTCAGAAAACCATAACCAAGGCAGCAAGGATCCAGCTCTCAACCAAGGCCAAGGGAAGGGCAGCTAAACCCCACAGAGCACAGTCACCTAAACCTAGACGGTTCAACTTCATCTGCATGCACATCTGCTGAGCTCTTACTTCAATTCCCAAAGCCTAGCCCTTACCTACACCTTACAACCCAACCGGCTGTCTTTTTCCATTCATTGACCTTTATACCCTTCCTTTCCTTCAATGGCGTACCCTGCGATTTCCTTTGCCATCAGTTTTTCTTTCATTCCCGAGATGCAACCATAAAGCAACAATTGGTCAAACACTAACATTTAAAAACAAAGCAAACGATAGGCAGGAAGAGACGCTTGGGGCAATTTGGACTTTGTAAATTCTCTTCGTTTTCTAACGAAGAAGACGAGAGAAAGCAAAGCCTCCCTTCAGCCGCTACCCGCCATGTTTTCAGAGATTTTCAGCACAAAAAACAATACGCATGTCAATCACTCTCTCTCACTCTCTTTCTCTCCCCCATCTTTTCTTGTTTGACTCTTTCTTTTCTCTGTATAAATGAGTACAAAACCATGCAAATTCCATGCCAATTGCCAAACACTCTTTTTCTCTCCATCTTTCAAGTCATTTTGTCTTGTTTTCCCGTATCAAACTTAAAACCCTAGAATAAATCAAATCTAAGAAAACCCATTTCTCTCCCTCTCTCCCTGTCTTTACACGACCTGATCTCTTCTTTTACATCAATCTTGACCGCCCAGAATCAATCAAATCAATCCCAAAAAAAAAAACCTGTTTACTTGAGACTTTTCTTCACCTGAGAGGAAAAATGGAAATGGAAGGTGGTAATATGGACATGGCAGGTTCTGGTGGAACTACAGGGAATTCAAGGTGGAACCCAACGAAGGAGCAAATAAGCCTGCTTGAAAGTTTGTATATGCAAGGGATAAGGACTCCAAGCGCAGATCAGATACAGCAGATAACAAGTAGGCTTAAGGTTTATGGTACCATTGAAGGGAAAAATGTGTTCTATTGGTTTCAAAATCATAAGGCAAGGCAACGGCAGAAACAGAAGCAAGAGAATATGGCTTATATCAATCGCTATCTTCATAGGACTCAACCTGTTTATCCTCCTCCTCCTCGTGCTGGCCCGAATGGTTCTTTCCGAAATCCATTTTCTTTTAACTATTGTTGCAAATGGCATCTTTTATTTGATTCACTCCTAAACTTTTTGCTTCCCCTGTTGCTTTTGGGTTTCGTTGCAGGTTTTTGTAGTATATACTATTATTTTATTCTAGATATAGCATCATTCCGAGCTGTCTCTACATGCAGATGGGCTCGATATGTGTGTTAAAGGCTAAATCTAAAGTGCCGATATGTTTCTCAGGCAATTTGTTATTAATTGTACTCCAAAACAAATGGTTTTCAATCCCTCCCTCGTCCCTCCTCTTTTTCAAACAGTAAAATATTTGTTTATTCAAAGTAAAATTTTCAGAACAAATTTGATTAGACTTTTTAATAGAATTTAGCTGTTTTAAGACACTTGGACTTGATTCCTTAATTTCATTCCTTCACTTCGGCATATTGGTACTTTCATGCCTCTGTCCCTTTCGAACTGATTCGTAGTCTACTACCCACTTCTTTGCCTTATACCCCACAGACAGATGGACAACAAAACAATATCCAAAATAAATTTTCTATTCCCATATTTCCCTGTCTCCCCTGTTTTCTCCAACCGTATCCAGTTTTCTCACTGTTTTATTAAACACCTAATTTGGAGTATAATATCTTTTTTCTGCAGTTGTTTGTGGTCCATATTTTCTGCCACAAGGTGATCTAGGGTTTTACCCTCATCAGTGCCCCAAGGTTCTTCTTCCTGGTGCAGTCAAGAGGAGAGGAAGGCCTGAGAAAATGGAGAAGGCAAGAGTTTATGGTACTGGAGCTGCATATGATCTGGTTCACCAGGAGTGCAACACCATGATGCCAGATATTGAAAACTATGGAGGAGTTCTCAACAATGGCAATCATGAGACCTTGGCCCTCTTCCCTTTGCACCCAACTGGGGTTTTAGACGCCAGGGCAACAATGTCTTCACTTGGGTCAACTACCTCTGCTGGAAATTCCACTACTCCCTCCAGCTCTTGTGAGACTACTGCTGGTATTGATCAAGAAGGCTATGGTACTGAACAACGCTTCTTTGATTTCTTTTCTAGTCAAGGTTCTTGTGAAAGTGATCTTAAGTATGGTCATTAAGAAACAACATATGAAAGTAGATTCTGAGAT
Source organism: Theobroma cacao (assembly GCF_000208745.1). NCBI lineage: Eukaryota > Viridiplantae > Streptophyta > Magnoliopsida > Malvales > Malvaceae > Theobroma > Theobroma cacao. The sequence goes on from NC_030858.1 coordinate 36,472,814, forward strand.
GTTCTTGTTCTCTTTTATATGTCTAATGAGTGGTGAGTAAGGGAAGTTTTTGTGTTGAGAGAGATCGTTTCTTCTCCGGGTGGTATATCTGTTCCAGTATTATCTCATTGACTTTTGTCTTTCCTTTTGACGGATTTTTCATTGTAGGAATTTATGTTGAGACTTCATACTAAGATTAACGTTAACATTACGTTTTAAGTTCTGGAACAGATCAAACTCTTGCCCAAGAAGCAAGCAGATCCAGCTTAGAATGGTCTAAAATCCTAATAAACGTTTGTTTTCTTTAGACTCCTCAAGATCCTATTTCATTTGGCCTTATACTCCATTGGACATGGACCATTGTTGAAAAGCTTGATGATCAAATCTCCCAACAACCAAGCCATAGAGAAGAAGAGTTGAGCTGGCTCATATCACCCCTGCTATTAAATCATACCAAAACTGATAATCATAGCATGAATGATCGCCACCCTTAATTCAGAGTACACTATGATTTGCTTTTGGCATAATTGGCAGGACCCAAGGTGTAAAGAATTGACAATTGAATCATGAACCTTCAATATCTTCTTCGTTTCTTATAGTTGACATAGGAAATATTCGAATTTGAAACTTTATTTTAAAAATACGAAATATTAAATTGTCATTAAGACTACACTAATATTTCCTATTATAAATATACAAAAGTCTAATGTTCATAAATACTACTACTAGGGATGTCTCTGAACTTCTTCTCCAACGTTTCAGTCAATTGAATATCATTAGAAAGAGAGGAGAGGTAAAAGAAGAGAGAGATAAAAGATACAGCAACAGAAATCTTCTACCCTTACTCGGTGTCTCGTTTACTATTCATTTTATACTATCAAGTAAAAATCTTAACTTCTAAGCCATAGACTCCAAATCTTAAACTCTAAGAATATAAACAAATAACCATGATTTTAATATATAAAATTTATTAGACACGTGATGTAAATTTATTAAAAAATAAATTTAAAAATCTTAATTTAAATTGTATTCTTTTAGAACATATATGTGGTTTTGTGTGTATGATCTCTCCCGAGTTGGCTTTTGAGTCTTTGGATTTGAACCTTAAACTTGGTTATTACAAGTAATATAAGAAAACAATCTTTGAGTTTGAAAATCTTAATCCAAAGTCTGTTCAAATAGAAAATTGTTGGATGATAACTTGGAGAAAGGTTATCCAAAGTACTATAGATATCAAAGGAGGTTATCCAAAGTACTATAGATATCAAAGGAAACAGAATCAGAATAAGAGCTGGGTGGGGGGACCCCAAATTAGCCTAATAGACAACCTTTCAAGATCCACACGCGAAATTGGCTAGCCATGAGTTGGGTTGGGTCCTTAACTCCTTTGAGCAATCCCTGTATAAAGACCACACCACAAACCAAAATCTGGCTCTTCCTTTCCCGAAAGGGCCACGACCCATGCCCAAGTAAACAAAAATGAAAAATTGAAGACGACGAGAAGGATTTTTGCTTCTCAAAGTATCTTCCTTCCGTCACCGTCTCATTTGACCATTCTATTCGCTTGTCAGTTATCAACATCGTTTTTTCTTACCAAAATTAAAAGCCGTCACCGTCACCGTCACTCCAAGTCACGCAAATGACCTCCAACACGGTGACGTTTTTGGTCTTTAACGATTAACTAACACACTCAACGTCGAAATGAAGCGGTACATTAACGGTAGCCGTTATCTCTGCTTTCCTCTTTGATTTCTCTCTCGCCCTAGGCTCCTGGCTCGCCAGAGATTAAAATTGCCCAAGAAGATCTCTCTTGTGGGGATTCTAAGCCAAGACTCAGGAGGTAAATCTTTAAATATCTCGTCTTCTTGTCTAACAGCTTTTCTTTGTTTTTCCTGCTTTAGATTAATTCTATGTTTTACCCTTCATAGGTTTCTCTCTAGGTAAGGCAAGATAAAGGTGATATTTTTTGATGATATTCATCAATGAAAGTTCATTAATTTCTAATTCAGAAGTGAAAGATGATTAGGTTTCTTTCATTTTGTTACTTTCATGAGCTTTGGGTTTGATTTGTTGAGATTATAAGTTGTTTTATGGACTAAAACCAGAAAACTCATTTAGTGGATAAGGGAAGAAAAAGGTGATTTTTTTATGTTAGTCATCAATGAAGTTGAAGTGAAAGATTATTGGCTTTTTGTTCTTTTTTTATTGGTTTGATGAGCTTGGCTTTGATTTGCTGAGATTATAAGTTGTTCTTTGGACTAAAAAAGGAATTCCCTTTTACTGGATAAGGTCTAGAAAAAATGGGAGAAGATTTGCTCACAAGCTTGTCTATTGAAAATCACCACCCATCAACAGTTTTATCTATGGATTCAAGTTCAGTCTCTCATGAGGAATTAGATAGAGAGATGAACCGGTCAATTGCTCTTTCTAGACCACCTGATATTAATCTGATTCCTCTATCTGCTGAGCGTAGTCCTCCACAATCATGGAATTCTGATCCATCAGATATGTTAGATGTTGGTCTTGGAACTCAAGTCAGTGAAGCTGACACTTTGGTTACTGTGTCCAAAAGCGGGCGTAAATGTGCCAAGAGATTGGATAGTGTTTGGGGTGCTTGGTTTTTCTTTAGTTATTATTTTAAGCCTGTGTTTAATGAAAAATCAAAAGTCAAGGTGACAAGGGATGGCAATGGAGTCTCTGGGTTTGATAAGTCAGATCTTGAGCTAGAGGTGTTTTTAGTTCAGCATGATATGGAGAATATGTATATGTGGGCTTTTAAGGAGAGGCCTGAGAATGCATTGGGTAAGATGCAGCTGAGGAGTTACATGAATGGCCATTCACGTCAAGGGGAGCGTCCTTTTCCCTTTAGTGCTGACAAGGGGTTTGTTCGATCACATAGGATGCAGCGAAAGCATTATAGGGGTCTTTCTAATCCTCAGTGTGTGCATGGAATCGAGGTTGTTCCATCACCCAATCTCAAGGGTCTTGATGAAGAAGAGCAAAAGAGGTGGATGGAACTTACAGGAAGGGAACTCAACTTCTCAGTCCCACCTGAAGCAAGTGAATTTTGTACCTGGAGGAACCTTACTAACACAGAATTTGAGCTTGATAGACCCCTTCCTCCTTTAAAAACTCACCCACAGCCTCATCCAAAAAAGCTGCTTAATGGATCTGGTTTAAATCTGTCAACTCGGCCATCAAACCATGCAAATGGTGGTGTTATGGATCTTTCCCCTGTCAGCAACAAGAGGAAGAAGGATTTGTTTCTAAATGGCAATGATGAAGACTGTTGTTTGCTCATCAATCAGCATAATGATAGGGTCAATGATACAGAGATGCACCCAATTGAGCCACCTTGGTTGAATGAGTTTAGTGGAGTAATGAGAAATGTTTATGGGCCGGTTACAGCTGCAAAAACTATTTACGAAGATGAACAAGGATACCTAATTATCATAAGCTTGCCTTTTGCTGATCTTAAAAGGGTGAAAGTTACTTGGTGGAATAATCTCACGCATGGTGTTGTAAAGATATCATCTATAAGTACAACTTGCATGCCCTTCATTAAGAGAAACGATAGAACATTCAAGCTTACGGATCCATCTCCTGAGCATTGTCCTCCGGGGGAGTTCATAAGGGAAATAGCTCTACCCACCCGGATTCCTGATGATGCTAAGCTAGAAGCATATGGTGATGAAACAGGAACTGGCCTTGAAATCATTGTGCCAAAGCACCGTACAGGTCCAGAAGAACATGAGGTTCGCATCTGCCTCCGTCCTCACCGTGCAGCAAATGAGCTTTTGCTGTCTTGACTTTTAATTGAGGCCTCCATTGGAGAAATACAGAGATAGATGTTGTGGTCAATTATCCATTATTTTGTACCAAAAGGAAATTTTTTTAAAGAAATAAATTTACATTTGGCTCTTTAACTATTGCCGCACCACTTTCATCTCATGTTAACCTTTATGAGAATGTTTCATAATCTTGCATGCAAATAGCAAGGATCTGGAATTCCTTTTAAGCTTCTAAGTTGCACGTCTTGGGTTTATCACCTTATCTTATACGCTGATGGTGAGGGCGGAGCCTCCTTATGTGATGGGGGGGTAACTTTTAAAATTTTTTTCATAACATATAAAACTTTTTAAATTTTTTTATATATTCTATTACTTGCTCCCTTAAAATAATATTTTATTTAATAATTAATATAAATAATAAATAATAAAATAATTTCACTTATCCCATTTAATTTTTAAAAATTTTAATTTTTATTATTATTTTTATTTTTATTTTTTATTTTTCATTTTCATTCTATTTGTTCATATATTATAAGTTTTTACAAATATTCTTTCTCAAATTTCTACAAACTATTAACTATGTTTTTTTTCTTTCTTTTTTGTTATGTAATATGTGATAGTTACCTTCTACTTACCATGTTCTTCTTTTTTATGTTACATAAATTTTATTTTTTATGATTTTAATTTTTAAAAATTAATAAATTATTATATAGTTCTCAAATATAAATTGTAATATTACATTGTTACTTAAAATTTTATTATTTTTTTATTAATCCTGATTATGTAAGAGAAAATTGACTTGAGTATATTTTTTTTATATACTTTACATTTTATGTTTAGTTAAAATGAAATTCTCTTGAATATATAGTATTTAAATAATTCTAATTATATAAAAAAATATTAATTTTATATATCATTTTTAACTATTTATATTTTACAAATTATAGTTTTATATTTAGTTTCATATTTTTATTATCAATATTTTTATTATTGATTGAATTTAACATATTAATTTTTTAAAATTTTTAATTTTTATTTAACTGTGTTTAGTCTTCCTAATAAAATTTGGTTAGCTCCGCCCCTGCTGATGGTGTATGGTAAGGTTAACACAATCCCTCGTATCTCCTATCTGATTGCTCGTTGGGTTGATTTTATAGCGTTTTAGTATGCTTTTAACACGTTGTTTCCGGAGGTTGTTTTACCTCTTCTCATTTTGTATGTGGAAAGAGAGGTACTTCTTTCTACCATTTATGAGCAAATTGGTTTTTTACCGGTCATATTCTTGCACCAGCATAGAAATAATTCGTACTACAAAGCCTTCAGTTAGAGGAGCTGGTCTTAAATTTGAACACTTTCATTTGCCTTCAGTTGGTGGAGGTAATCTTAATTTTGAAGATTATCTTTTGTGTTTAGTTTTTATAATGCTTTTGATGCAGAAGCATTTAGAATTTTATTTTATTTAATTTAGTTTTTTTAATTTTAATTAGTTTAGGATTTTATTTTTTTATTCTACTTAGATTGAGATTCTTTTTTTATTTTTATTAAGATTTTTAATATTTTAAGGATTGTTATTTGATTAGGCATGTTCTATTCAGGACAAGAATATTTATTTTATTTAAAATTTCTTGTTAACCACTCTAATTGTATTAGACAATTAGAAGTAGAATTTTATTATAACATGGTTTATCACAATATATATAGAGCCCTTAAGCTTAATTATTATTCCAGTACATTCAAATTGAGAATAAATAAAAAATATTTGCTTAAGTAAGATTGTTTATTTCTCTATACTCAATAAGAGGTTTTTAATATCTTTAGCTAAATCAATTAAAGAGGGAATTTAGTTATTTTTTACTTGGGATTTTTTAACTTTGTCAAAATTGGTGCTATGTAGTTCGGGTTCTTGTTACTGTTGAGTTTCAAATCTCTTTGTTCAAGTAATTTGTTTTCTTTTATTATTATTTTTATCATAACATTGTCATCACCAAATCATCGCTATCATATTTGCCATTCCTCATTTGAGCTAACAAAATATTACAAAGATGTTAAAATCATTAAATAAATGATCATGAGATTGAAATTGAAAAATTATGTCATAAAGTTCAAGAATTATAAGAGTAACTTGCAAAACTTAATGCTACTCAAAGTAATTATAATAGCTCAAGTGATGAAGAGTATTATATGGATTGAGAAAAATTAGAGTCAGTTTATGATGAATATGATGAGTAGATAGAGGAAATTGATGTTTATCATGCATAAAGTAAGTTTTTGGTGATACAAAGATAAGTCGAGAAATTGTTGTAGAAAGGTTTAATACTTGAAAATAAACGTCCTTGTGCTTGCTCGACTTTGATAGAGAAAGATGATTCCTAGAGGATTTGTGTGGACAATCGTGCCATAAATAAGATTGCAATCAAGTATCGTTTTCTTATTTCTCGATTAGATGAGATGTTTGATCAACTAATTGGTTCTAAGGTGTTTTTAAAGATCGATTTAAAGAGTGAATATCATCAAATTAGAATGAGAAGTGGAAATGAATGGAAAATAACCTTCAAAATACCTTGGAACCAGCTAGTTGATCAAGCATTTCATCCAATCTAAGAATAGGAAAATGATAGTTGACTGTAATCTTGTTTATGGTGCGACTATCCACATAAATCCTCCATGAATTGTCTTTATCTCACAAAGTTTAGCAAGCACAAGGACTTCTACTTTCATGTACTGGATCTTTCTCCAACAACTTCTTGACTTGCCTTTGTACCATCAAAAACTTACCTTGTGTAAGATGAACATCAATTTTCTCTGTCTCTTCATCATATTCATCATAAACCAACTTTAATTCTACCTAATCCATGTAATCTTTTTCATTACTTGAGTTATTGTAGTTAATTTGAGTAGCATTATGTCTTACTAATTGCTTTTGTAATTTTTGAACTTGACGATGTAATTCCTCAATATCAATTTTATGATCATTTATTTGATAATTTTGACGTCTTGGCAACATCTTATTGACTCAAATGAGGAACGATAAATATGACAATGATGATATGGTGATGACAATGTGGTGACAAAAAAAATAATAATAGAACTATAAAAATAATAAAAGAAATAAATTATCGAAAAAAGAAGATTCAAAACTTAACAACAACAAGAAATCGAACCACGTAGCAAATAATGATCCTCTCACTCTAACACCAAACAAACACTTTAACGTTATAAAAAACACCAATCATGATGAGGTTAGAAATCTCACTAAAGTAAATAACCAATTTTGACAAAGTTAGAAAATCCCATTAAGATAAAAAATAACCAATTCCTATTTTGGTTGACCAAACCAAAAATACTAAAAACTTATTGTTCTTTCTAACTTCAACTCTACACCAAAATATCATCAAAATAAATTACTACAACTTTCTAAAACAAACAAAATACTTGATTCATTATGTACATAAAAGTACTGGGGTGCATTTTTAGCAAAGAACTACGGATTGTTAACTAGCGGCAACTTGGTTTTCTGGCTGCAAAAGGATGCTGTGTTTTTCTGTTTCTAGTTTTATTGTGAGTTTTTCTGAAAGGTTTTATTGTGAGTTTTTCTGAAAGGCTTTATTGTGAGTTAATTAGGGTGCTTTCTTGCTGTATGTATTCTGATATGTTGGTAGCCTTTATAGGCGATTTCGTTTAGAGAATTTCGTGGCAGCGATTTTTGTTTAGGCTGCCAAGAGTTTGTTTATGAGCATTTTATTTTCTTGCTGTTTGGATAAGCACAATAGGTCCACTACTGTTCAGAGATGCTAAAATAATCTTATTAGCAGGTTCATCTTTTATGATAAGACAAGCTACTTTCATTCTCACCAACCCTTTATGTCATTGAGAGTATCTTGCAATTTAAATTAAAGATTTCAATTGTAACATTGTTGACGAGATTAATAAAAGAAATTTTTCAAAAAAGAAACGATAATTCGTTCTAGTTGGTAGTCATCCCAGAAACAATACGTACATAAGAAACGAGCAAAAGAACACATGAAAATTAAAATCCAGGAGCACGAATGAACCACTCAAGCAGTCGCGTTTTATATTATAGATTTTAAACACCGGTGGCTAGTGCACCGGGGAAGATTACTTTTCCATTACAAAAACAATTTAAAAACAAGGCGAAAGATAAAACAACTAAGTCCACCACTCATAACAAGAGACCCCTTCACCTATATCCAGCTTAATCCACTTCCTCGATCTTGGGACCAGCACCGCTTCCACCGCCAACAGAAGGACCGTCCTCATCCATATCTCCGCCACCCATATCACCACCAGCTCCCTGGTACATCTTGGCAATAATCGGGTTGCAAATGCTTTCCAGCTCCTTCATCTTGTCCTCAAACTCATCCGCCTCAGCCAGCTGGTTTCCATCAAGCCATTGAATAGCTTGCTCAATCGCATCTTCAATCTTCTTCTTATCAGCTGCTAGAAGCTTGGAACTGATCTTGTCATCCTTGATCGTGTTCCTCATGTTATAAGCATAATTTTCGAGAGCATTCTTGGCCTCAACTTTCTTCTTATGCTCCTCATCCTCTGACTTGTATTTCTCTGCTTCTTGCACCATCTTCTCAATCTCTTCCTTGGACAGCCTGCCCTTGTCATTAGTAATGGTGATCTTGTTCTTCTGTCCAGTGGTCTTATCCTCAGCGGAGACATTCAAAATACCATTGGCATCAATGTCAAAGCAGACATTGATTTGAGGAACACCACGAGGAGCCGGAGGAATACCAGAAAGCTCAAATTTCCCAAGCAAATTATTATCCCTGGTTCTTGTTCTCTCACCCTCGAAAACCTGAATCAAAACTCCAGGTTGGTTATCCGAGTAAGTAGAGAAAACTTGTTCCTTTTTGGTTGGGATAGTGGTGTTCCTTGGAATCAACACGGTCATGACTCCACCAGCAGTTTCCAACCCGAGGGAAAGTGGGGTGACATCCAAAAGCAGCAAATCTTGAACCTTCTCATTACCCTCACCACTCAAAATAGCAGCTTGAACAGCAGCACCATAAGCAACAGCTTCATCAGGGTTAATGCTCTTGCAAAGCTCTTTCCCATTGAAAAAGTCTTGCAACAATTGCTGAACTTTTGGAATCCGAGTAGACCCACCAACAAGAACCACATCATGAACACTGCTTTTATCCATCTTAGCATCCCTCAAGCATTTCTCCACTGGCTCCATACATTTCCTAAACAAATCCATATTCAACTCCTCAAATCGAGCTCGGGTAATTGTTGTGTAAAAATCAATCCCCTCGTACAAAGAATCAATCTCAATTGTAGTTTGAGCCGTTGAAGACAATGTCCTCTTCGCTCTCTCACAAGCTGTTCTCAGCCTCCTCAAAGATCTTGGGTTCCCACTAATATCCTTCTTGTGCTTCCTCTTAAATTCCTGCACAAAATGATTCACCATTCTATTATCAAAATCTTCACCTCCCAAATGGGTATCTCCAGCTGTAGCCTTCACTTCGAAAATCCCTTCTTCGATTGTCAAAAGTGAGACATCGAAAGTACCCCCACCAAGGTCAAAAATAAGCACATTCTTCTCCCCAGCACTTCCCGCCTTTTTATCAAGCCCGTAGGCAATAGCTGCAGCCGTTGGCTCATTGATTATACGCATAACGTTGAGACCAGAAATGACACCGGCGTCTTTCGTGGCTTGACGCTGGGAGTCGTTGAAGTAAGCCGGGACGGTGACCACGGCGTTTTTGATGGTGGACCCGAGATAGGCCTCGGCAATCTCCTTCATCTTCGTGAGAACCATGGAGGAGATTTCTTCAGCGGCGAATTGCTTCTCTTCACCTTTGTAGGTGACGACGATCATGGGCTTGTCTCCAGGCCCAGCAATGACCTTGAATGGCCACAATTTCATGTCGCTTTGGACCGAAGCGTCGCTGAATCTTCTGCCGATCAAACGCTTAGCATCTGAAACATAACACAGCAAACAACAATAAACTATACGCACAAAATTCCCGCCAAATTACAGACTCGTACAAAAACAAAGACTTTAAATTCAACAAGTTAACAGAAGTTCTTAGCCGCTAAACTATATTCAATTTCTTTCTAAAATAAAATAAGCTTTAAGCGACGAAAATATAAACAGAAAACGTTATCAACAAAACTAGAAACCTTCAGATTTTAGATTTCCCTCTAGCATTAAACTAAAACTGGCCAAAACAACAAGTAAACCACAAAAATCTAACTAATTATCAAAATTGATGCAGAGATTAAACAGAGACTTTTCTTAACACAAGGGTTCTTTCTAAGACTAGATACACAGTAAACGGGTAACACTAAACGACCTTTCTAAAACTAAATTAAAGTCTAATAAGGGCTGAGGACTTACCGAAAACAGTGTTAGTAGGATTCATGGCGACCTGATTCTTAGCCGCATCGCCGATCAAACGCTCAGTATCGGTAAAAGCCACGTAAGACGGGGTTGTTCGGTTCCCCTGATCATTAGCTATGATCTCCACTCGATCATGTTGCCAAACACCAACGCAGGAGTAAGTCGTGCCGAGATCGATCCCAATCGCCGGACCTTCGCCTTTGCCAGCCATAGCAACTCAAAACAAAACAACGATAACGGTAGGACAAAGCTTGAAAAGTTGACGAATTTGAGAGAAATTTCGCAGAGCTTAAACTTTTGAGAATTAGTTTAATGAGAGCGAAGGAGAAAAGTGGTGGTATATAAAGAAGTTTTCATTTCTGGAAAGTTCTGATCGTATATTTTCAGCCGTTGGATCAAGAATTATAGCCGATTAAAGGCTTTTTTTTTCGTTCTCCCGCTCCTTTCCGGAGGGGTCAAGCTTGTCTAGGGGGTTCCAGAGCATTCGGTTTCGAACTCTAAAGTAACACGTGGTGCACACGCGCGTGCCGTGTGACAAGAAACGTACAATGTCTGCTAGTGCTGTTGATGGGTAGGATTTTTCTGATTGGCTACTCGTATTTGTTACACTATTGACAGTTGGGATTGATTAATCCTAGTCGATTGTTTGGTTGTGTCAAATTTTGGAATCATTCTTTGCTTAGGCCAAAGCCTCTGATTGGGATTCCACTTTCCTGGTCCTTTCCTTTTTCGCTTTTGCTTTGCGTATCCAATACTTACTAGTTACTTTTATGAGATAATTATTGACTCCTCAAGTGGAAAAATCAGAGTAAAGTCTTTCTTTTGCAAAGAAAATGCAGGAAAACTAACACACATATGATTGATAAGCTACAGGGTTTTGAATTCTTGCTTTATTGCTCGTTAAAAAAATTTCTGTGGTACTTATTGCTCAAATCATTGTCGACTATCTTATGAACATTTTGTTTACACTACCCCAACGAAAAAAAAAATTAAAAAAGAAATTACAGCTATTTCATCTCAAATTAAAATAGTATAATTTTAACACCTAAATGTCTACCAAACAATCTATTTTTATCTTAATTAGTAGTGGACCTTATTATAAATATTCAAATTTTCTTTTCCAAGGGACAATCAAAATTTTATTGTATCAAACAATTTTTAACAAATATGATATTATTGTAAATAAATTAAATTAACTAACAAACTAAGAAACTAAGATACCATTGGATCACATGCCATCGATTTCCAAAACTGGTAAACAATGATAAATCTTATAAGCATATATATTTGAAATTGATTTCTTATAACTAACTATTCTTAACTTTCAAGTCTCCTTTATATTCTATTTGATTGAGTTAAAAATATGAAAAAGGCATTTAATATTCATTGATCTTCCTTGTACACCTAGTGTCTTCTTACAAAACTAGTTTATCTCTCAAACAAAGTACCTTGGAAGATCAAAATCCTTTAAATAAATGAGTTTCTTTTTAATATATTTTTGCAACTTTGGATCACATTTCAATTGCTAAAGAATTTTGATATAAAATGTAAATCTTAATGTAAAAGCAAAGTGATTAAATTAATAGGAGAAATCTACCTTCTAATCCAACCAATGGATTAGAAAAAAATTCTGAACTATATATTTATTCATTTTTTTCTATTTTATTTCATAAAATTATTCATAATTAAGTAAAATCTTTGTTTTAATATGAAGAAAAGAAAAAAATGATACAATTTTTTAAAAAAATATTTGAACTATTCAATATATATATAATTTTATTTTTTATAAATAATAATTAATTAACTATAATCAAAATGACATCTATTATTTTTATACTCATGTGAAGTTGATATCACATGTTAATTTGTTATGTTAGAAAGTGATAATATTATATGATCACGTTATCATGTCATATCACTATTTATAATGATAAGTCAATATGTCATGTTATTAATAATAATTAATCAACTATTAATTATAAAAAATTATTTGATATAAAATAAAAATAAAATAACTTAATTGAATATAATAAAATAATAAAAATTTATTTATTTTTTAAAATAATTCAGATACTATGTAAAAAAGATGAACTTGGAGTCAATTGGGCTTGATTTATGCAGGGTTGGACCGGTCCATTTTCTTAAATAAAGCAAGCAAACCCATCAAACCTGAGCTGTATATTTTTTCCCATCCCAATTTCATGGGGGCACATGACGTGGACTAAATATATTGGCCGAATACATCCACCGTAACAAATGCGCGCCCAGGATCGTCTGGTGGTTCGTTGAAATAAATTAGGATAATTCAAAAAATATTCTCTGCCATCTCTCTTCCCCACTGCCAAAACCTCATCTCCAGTCGTCCAGCTCATGAGACTCTGAAGAAACTCTCTCCCTTTACTTCATAAACCCTCGCATCAATAAATAATCCATGGCGAGAACTCTGATTTCATCACAGCCGTTCATTGGCACTCCGCTTCCATGGTCAAAAATTTCTCACCATGGTGGCCTCTACACGCTCCCTCGCCGTAGACTCGTCTCCACCAGAGTCCGTCTCAGCTTCAACGAAATCCCTCCGAATCCCTCCTTCGACTCTTCCTTCGATTTTCAAGCACTTTATACCAAAGCCGAGAGCCTCCTCTACACTCTCGCCGACGCTGCGGTTGCAGCCGATCCCGCCGCCGGGTCTATCGACGCCACCCCGCAAAAGAATGGCGGCTGGTTCGGCTTCATCTCTGAATCAATGGAATTTGTTCTCAAGGTATAGCTTCCTTCCTAGTACAAACACCTAATCGAGAAAATCAATCAAGTAATTAATTAGTTAATTAATTCAGTAAGTAACTATTTGTTGATTTATGTTGGTTTTTTTAGGTGTTGAAAGATGGATTATCAGCGTTACACGTGCCGTACTCGTATGGATTTGCGATTATATTGCTTACGTTTATAGTTAAGATTGCTACATTTCCTTTGACGAAGCAACAGGTTTGTATTTGTTTTAACTTGAATTTGAAAAAGGAAGTGTTTAAAATATAGCTGTGATTTTGACTTTTTTTTACTCGACAGTTAACTGTTCGTTAACGATGGTAATTACATGTTTAGGTGGAATCAACATTAGCTATGCAAAACCTTCAACCAAAAATAAAAGCTATCCAACAAAGATATGCAGGCAATCAGGTAATATTAAAGTTTGAATGGTTTAATCAATTAGAATGGTTTTTCGTTTTGATTTAACTGTTTGTTTTGGTGTTGTATAGGAAAGAATACAACTTGAGACATCTCGTTTGTATAGGCAAGCTGGGGTTAATCCTTTGGCAGGTATCCTTTTGTTGATTTTTCACATTCAATCAATTTTAGCATCTTTTGGAAGTTGGTTCTTTGCTTCTTTGGAATCTTAGATGTTTAAATCTGGTGATCGAAAGGTTATGGTGGTGTTCTGGCGGTATACTTGAACTTGAATTTAGGTGTTAGTAATATTTTATTAAAAAAATGAATAATTAATTCATTCTGACGTAAATTTGCCATCATCTGTAGCATCTAATGTAATTACTAGTATATATAGTTTTTAAAGTGGCATTTTGTCTCTTTGCAGTTTCTTGAGGTCTTATAGCTGTTAGCTTCATGGTAATGATACTGATTAATATCATATATCTTCTGCTCCATAGGTTGCTTCCCTACTTTGGCCACTATTCCAGTCTGGATAGGCCTGTATCAAGCTCTGTCAAATGTGGCAAATGAGGTAAGGAAGTGGTTGACATAATATAACATTCTATGTGACGTGGGATGACTCTTTTTCATGTTAAAAACCTTAATCAATTGCTGATTGTTACAAAATATTTACTCAAAGGGACTGCTTACGGAAGGTTTCTTTTGGATCCCTTCTTTGGGTGGGCCAACTACAATTGCTGCTCGACAAAGTGGGTCTGGAATTTCTTGGCTTATTCCATTTGTGGTAATAAACTTTCCTAAACTTATATATCAGGTTAACAATTCCATTTGCTGTTCCTGTAGATTTCAACATTCTAGGTTACCTTGCTTTTGAGATGAAATGCATAACAAGACACCACTGTATTTTTATAGCACTTCTTTTTAACAATTCTCTATATTTTTAATCTTGTTTTAAATCTATGGAGATGTAAAGAGACTGATTCTTGTTTTATTTTATTTTAGCCTTTTGGCATCGATATAGTCCTTAACAACTCTGAGAGGGAAGACTACTATTTGTGAAGATCGAAAGATTAGGTTTACCTCTATGGTTTGCTGCTGGTGCTGTCTAGTTCATTGTAGCATCTTCATATGTGGTTGCCATGGATGGAAAAAGTGATTATAATATTACTAGCTACTAATCATGTGCAATAATATGATTTAAACTGCATAACAAATTAGAGATTTCAGCAATTGCTTTTGTTGATCAGGCATAGAGACGGTCTGCTGTCATAGGTTCATATAGCTGATATAGTTATCTAACATATGAGGTGTCATTCAGGATGGCCAACCACCAATCGGATGGCATGACACTGCTGCATACCTTGTTTTGCCTGTACTCCTTGTTGTCTCTCAATATGTTTCAATGGAGCTCATGAAGCCTCCCCAGGTAAGAACGGGTCTAATTAGTCCATTTGATTCCTATTTTGTATATTTACTTATTTGCTAAGTAGTTTGAAGCTCTGAAATTTCTTTTGACAGACGGACGATCCTGCCCAAAAGAACACACTTCTTGTTTTCAAGTTTCTTCCACTTATGATTGGTTACTTTTCGTTATCTGTTCCATCAGGATTATCAATTTACTGGTTAGTCTCTTTTAGCAGTTTTATTGAAACCAATAGACTTAACGTATGTGCTTTGCTTCTAATTCACTTTCTACTTGTATTACAACTCTAAACTGCATACAATGGTTTTTGTATGGTCAACTTTTGAAGCATGAGTGGAGCACTTCATGCTCTTGTGCCATCAATATTTTTCTTGATCATGTTGTATGTGTCAGTGGGAGTAGAATTTCCAATCTTGATTTTTCTTCTATTCACTGTGCTTATTTTGCATTCTCAGGTTGAATGTATCTACAATTGAAATTTGCATATATTAGAATAATTTTCTTGGTTTCATTGCACTCGATTCCCTCTGTGTTTAATTTGCAACAAAATTTGCATATGCAAACATACTTTTCTCAGCTTCACTGCATTTTATTCCCTCTGCATTTAAATTCATGCACCCACCACTAAATCTCCACATCTAACTTTTATCATCATTTGTTCTCCCACTGTGCTGTATATACGTGAATCTGTATTCCTGAACACACACTCCCATATTATTAAATCTGGTATAGACATGTTGCTTGTCCTAGATTATCTTAGCTACTAGAACACCATGACCTTTTTCTTCCTTATATTAAGTGCTGAAACACCCAAACTTGCTTTTAACAAGTACACATTATTGTTGAGCTACATATAATGGACATTAGTTTGTTTACATGTCCAAAAACGTGTTCTTCTATTGGTTTATGAAGTGCAGCTTGCCATTTTCAGGTTCACAAATAACGTCCTTAGCACTGCACAACAGGTGTGGTTACGCAAGTTAGGTGGTGCAAAACCTGTTGTTGATGAGAGTGCAAGTGGAATTATAACTGCAGGACGTGCAAAACGATCAGCTGCTCAACCAGCACGGCCTGGGGATAGGTCAGTTCCCTGCTTCTTAAAAGTTGCATATGTTTCTTTTTTTGCTTCAAATTTAGCTTACTGAAAAGTAAATGAAAATTAACAGGTTCAGACAAACAAAAGAAGAAGAGAAGAAGAAGAAAGTAAGCAAGGCTCTGCCAGCAGAAGAGGTTCAGACTCTAGATTCTGCATCTGATTCTGATGAGGAATCAGGTGAAGAGACAAAGGGCAAGGTAAATTCTTAGTTTAGTGACTAAAGGCTGCTTTATATCGAGCATTTGAACCATTGTTTGAAATTTCTCAAAGATTCTCATCAAATATAAGAGGGAAAAAAAATAGAATCTCTCTTTTTATTAAAAAAAGAAGCATGATTGTGTTGAGTATGGAGCCCAATGCATAGTTGATATTTGACGAGTATTACAACTTTCTTGAACTTGCCATGTCTTTTTGATCACATTCAAGAAGATACTGATTGCATGTCTAGACTCTTCATGATTGACAGTTGTCAAAGATTGTTTTCTTGTGGGACCATGGATAGCAAGGTTTTAATCTTCCTTGCAAGTTGAACTGTATGAAGTCATTAGTCAGCTAGTACTCCTTTTCTCTGTCATGTGCCATCTTCTAAAATTGTCATTTAGGACAGCAATAAGAAGCAAATAATGACATTGAAAGCTAGTCATGTTTGGGAGAGCTGAAGTTAGTCTGCGGCTCTATGTGTATGGCAGCATGATCAAGAACCCAAAATTTTGGCTTTTTTGTGTCAGTAGGTGGGTTCCACTGCTGCAAAATCCAACATTAATTGAATCATGTAGTAAAATGAAACAGTTTCTTTTGTGTGTGTGTGTGTGCATGCAAGCATGGGTATGCTATTAACATGGGTAGGATTCATTGGTCACATGAGGGGACATTAACTGCAACCACAAATAACTTGTCTTATATTCCTAAATTAATTTTGTTGCAGATGACTGTAGTTAACTTTAAAACGGCATTGGTCATTCTCTTATTCTAAAGTTGAAGAATAAAGACATCTAAAATTGAATTTAAATATTTCAAATGTGATGACTGTGCAGGTCTTGGGAGGTTTGGCTTTTCTTAGTCCAGAAACATGCTACTTTATTTTAGGCTTGTAGCTAGAGGGCTGGTTTTGGATGTGTAGGTGTGATGTTGTTTTCTAATATTTCACCATTAGCGGTTGTGCCAACTACTGCCTTACCCCATCTCTCCTCAAAAAGCAAAAACTAATTTGCAGTTTCCAACAGGGTGACGAGGCTGTCAAAGAAGCATATGCTTCCAGTGCAAGCAAACAGGTTCCTAATATTTCTCGGCCAAGACGAAGCAAGAGATCAAAGCGGAAGCGTGCTGTATAAGAGGATTGTATACTGAATTGTTGTAGCTTACGGTGAGTCCTGTATATTTAATGGAATTGTACTGTTCTTAATATAGTGGCCATTTTTATGCTGGCTCATTCATCTTAAGATTTATTGCAAAATCATGGAAAACTGTCTGATTGAAAAAAGTCCATGCCCACATGCTCTAAAAAGCCCATATTTTTCATATTTTAGTCATTGCTCAGGTTAAGAAAATTTAATTCAACTGTGTAACCTGGCATTTTTACCATGTGGTATGTTACGTGGCTGTTAAGCATTTCAAGCCTCCTTCCTGGAAAAATTATGTTAAAGTTGTAGGAATCTTGCAGTGCGAATAGTTGCAACTTCATTGCTTCCTCTGATCTGATTTTAACCTCTGAATTGGGGAATGTTTTGGGTTTATAATTTATTTCCTTACAAATGAAGATCTATCAATTCTTTGTTTAAATTGTTTCAGCCAATTGAGAAAACAATTTGTTGACATTTTTACTTTCAGTCAGATTCAAGATTCAAGGTTCAAATCAAGCGCACATTTTCTTTCACATGTAAAAGAGGGTGCCTCTTTCTGCAAACAAGGGATTGTCTAACATAGCATTTGGCATATTATCTCAACTGCATTGAATAGAAGCCTCGTGTTGCAGAACTTTGTAACAAGGAGATAGGATACCTTCTGATTGAAGAAAACCATACATACCATCTCACAGCAATCCTTTACTAGGTGTGTAAAGCCAGAGCTAACTCATCTAAAAATTTTAGTGGAAAATAGGAGCATACAATAGTACAATAATACTTGCTTTCTGACATGAATCTTAAAAGTAAATTTCATTCTTGTACAAGCACAAAGTCTACATGGCACATCTGACCTTCAAGCCAGATCATGTTACCCTCATTCTATTTCCTATGCTGGCTGTTGCATCCGCTGACTTATTCCCTAGACGGTGGGCGGTGATTTCCTACTGGGTTGGGTCCAGATGGGGATTTATGAATCTTCTTTGTTTCAACCTGTTTTTCATCATTTTACAGATGCAAGGAGTTTTAGTCAACAATTCATTTATTGTAGCTAAGATAAATTCAGTAGGTATAAACCAAAAGAGACTACTCAGTGCTTACCCAGGTAGGTAATGCATTTCTAGTACGTGGCTTAGGCATGGGGCTTCTAGGTCTGAGCTTGAAGTGAACTGTTGGCAGTAAGAGAAAATATATATATATGCATTAGAACCTACAAGAATATGTAAAGTCTGCTTCACGTAGTTCTATGCAATGCATCTGTCTGTAAGCAAGAGAGAGAGAGAGAGAGAGAGAGAGAGAGAGGGTTGCCTGATTCAATAGCTTGAACATTGATTTGGGATTCCTGGAGCTGAGAAACTGCAAGCAAGAGCCATACTAGTAGAAGATAGATTAGAACTTGTCCTCTCATCTTATGCAGGTGGTAACATGTGCTGCATGCTTTGGGGTGTTGGGGAGGCTCTTACAAGCATGAGGGAGCATTTTTATCTGATACATTTACTGTAATCATAGCGAACCTTGAAAATAGATGCAGGAATGTTTGTTAAAGGTGCTTGGGAATCCTATGCCATTATATACTAGATTGATAAGATTGAGAAATCTGTGTTTCTCGTTATTGTGGATTGACTTCTTCTATGCTATCATTTGTCAGTGATCATTGCGTCCATGATATATATTTACAAGTACATGCTATTAATTTTTCTCGAGTGCTTTGAGCCTTGCTGTCGGCACGGGTGTCGGGACCCGCCAATGTATATTCAGCTCCCTGAGTTGCTGTATGTCTTTATCTGGGCAATTTTACTCCCTCCATTGTGCACTGAAAGACTTTGAACACTTAGCGAAGCAGGTAAATCAAGCAACCTTTTGTTATTGATTCATGTCACTGGTTGAAAAGAAAAACAACCCAGGTGGAAAGGAGTTCCTGTCACCTACTTTTTTTATTTTTTGTGATCGGCATGAGGTTCACGCTGGCTGCAAAATACTTGTCGATAGAGTTGCCTGTGCTAAACTTTACAGTTGCCTCTGGGCAGGCGCTAATGGTTGCTAGTTTGCATCAAAACAGGTGCGTTTCATGCATTCATTCACTGACGCATGCATTCTGTCATGAAGAGTCATGATGCTTCCATGTTGAAAACTTCCATAGGACTATCATGGAAATTTGGAGAGAGAGGGGGAAACTAGAAGAAAAAGTTGTTTTTGGACGTCCAGTTGTGCGCCTCTGCTTTTTTATTCTTTTACTATTTTTTTCTAATATTAGGTCAATTACTCTCTCTTCCTCTCTATATGTCTTTGCACCCTTACAGGTTTTCAATTCTCTCCCAAATACTAAATAGAAAGTGTAAAATTAATGTAATCCGTATCATGTTACTTCTTGTTTATATTTTCAACTCAAACAATTCAAAATCCATTAAGGCATGCTTTCAACAAAAAAAAATTCATTTAGTGATTGTTTGTCCTAGTTTTTTTTGTCAGTTTATTTTATCTCTTAAAAGCAAAAGTTGGATTAAACAAGATTTTAAATTTTTTTTTAAAATATTGGTTTTTATTTTAAAAATAAAATCTACAAAAATTCTCAACAAATTCTATGAAGAGTTTTGTCTTTTTTTTTTTCAAAAATGCTCATCTATTAAAAATAATTTGTACGTTACTCTCTCAAAAAATATCTTTTCAATTTAATCTAGGTCTACTTGTTAGATAAAAGAAGATCTTTACTTCTAAATTAAGATACATCTTATCTATCTGTAATACGAGACCTATGACATTGGTCTCCATTTAATAAACATGTTTTTTTTGGTTAACAGTTACATTTGAAGTAAAAAACAAGGTGAAAAGCTTCGAAGTGACTTAAAAAACTGAAAAGTTTCTATGATCGGGGACACCTCCAATAAAAAATATAATAAAATTTTTGTGATGAAGGCAGGTAAGTGATTTCCGGAGATTTGTGTGGTTTATTATTAATATTTGCATTAAAAAAGTCAAAACTGCCTATGATGGACACTTGATTTGGGCGCATTGATTAGTAAAAGGTTTACATTAATCTAAACCACTCGGACAAAAAGAATCTTGGCCCATGCGATCTGTGATATGATAATCTTTACCAGGAACTCGTATTAGGGTTAAAAATGACTCGCCCGTCAATTAAAAAAACAGAATGGGGTTAACTTGATTTGTTTTTTGTATAGATTAAAAAATGAAGTATATATGCATATATATATATATATATGTAAGTATGTATTAAATATGTATTGAAAAGTATATTACCTTAAATGTATAGGTATATTAAAATTTAATAAAAGTAAATTTTGCTTTAACTGTTTTTCCCAAATTAGAGCATGAAAATTTTGAATGCTCAATTTAATGCATAAAACGAAGTTCCTTATTAAGGGGTTTCGTGAGTAAATCAACAAACTCATTTTGTTATGTTGGAGATTTAATTTCAACATTTGTAATTGAAATTTAATCTCAATTGCGTACGATTTTAAATTTTAAAAATAAAATTTAAATAAATTAATAAATTATGGACTCACATAACTAATTCAAAAAACATATTTAATAAGTAATGAAAAACTAGTAACAATGTGTTATGAAAATAGAAAAAAAAAAGACAAGAAAGGAGTATGTGAATTTAGAATTTCTGGTCATAAATAAATATTTACTCTTACAAAAATCAAAATGATCCGAATCCCATCCCACAAAAGCCCAAGTGGCTTGTAATTAATCATTTTTGGGCCAGACATGAGCCACTGATCCAGCAAAAATTTCTAGTCGTGTGGGCTGAGAAAAGCTACTTCCCAGTCTTGAATCGAAACAAGGCAAAAACTACATTGCTTTACATATTTCTAATCAACTTGACAATTTTATTATTTTAATCCTTCTTTATAGTAATTTTTTTCCCCAATAACAATTTTGAATAGATTTTTTTTTTCAAAAGTAAGGAGTACATAACAATTCGAAGTTATTTTAAAATTACTTCTCCCTATTGATATTCTTAACTTATACTATTGTTTGATATTTCCATGCTTCAGTTTCTTTCCTTTTTTATTTGGTAGATTTTATGCATATAAATAGTCACAAATACATAAAAAATTATGAGTTTATTTTGATTTGTTGACAGAGTATAAATTTTATACATTATTCATGAATAAAAGATTTTATCACTTTGTTAATAAATAAATTTAAAAATTTTTATTTTTACATTTTTATAAGATGTGTTGTAATTAAATAATATTATATAAATACTATACATTATACATTATAGCCCTATCAGTATCATATGTTAAGTGAAGCTAATAGCCTATGGATTTGGAGGTTTCTCTGCTTTGGTTACTGGTTGGCCTGAAATCTCTCTTTTCCCGTCTGACACTCTTTATCCTTTTGTCTCTTTCTTTGTCCGAAAAATTATTATCAATTAATAAAATAACTTTGGTAGAATTGAATACCGTGCAGCAAACGTGACCATAAAACCGAACAAATCAAAACAAAACCGACACGGATCTCGTACACGGTGTTGCCTCAAATGCTTATCCGTTCCGTGTTTGCCACTGTGTTTTGTCTTTTACTTGACCTGCCCACGCTCCTCTCCCGACCCTGAAACGCAACTCTTTCGCCATTGGTCTTGGCGGAGTTCGGATGACCTTTTAGGATGATTCTGATTACCGGTTTTCGGCATTCTGCGGTGCATGCAATCCTAGTCATCATTTTGCATGCATTCGGCTTCTTTATCTTTTCTTTTGTCTAAGTTTCCTACAGCATTACCATCAATCCAATCCTATTTATTTATAGAATTAAACCAGGTGTTTACGTGATGGTTCTTCATTCTTTCTTACTAGCTTTTTCTTTCTTGAACTCTGGACATGATCATCTTTAACAGGTAAAAAGTGATCAACCCAAATGATTATTAAGCATTCTTTGAACTTTGAAGTGGTCCAAATCTATGGAAGATTGGTCTCAATCTCAAAAATAATATGGTCCACATTACTAGTACGATTTAATTTTTTTTATCATATTTTATCTAAATTATCGTAAAAATCTTATATAATGCAATTTAGGTACAAATATTATGTTACAAATTTCATATCAGTAAGAGATGAAGTGACTTTTGAATATATAAATATAAATATTTTATTACCTATCAAACATATTTTTTGAGTTAGGAATATGAATTTACAATCGAGATAGCCTCATATTAGTGTGAAAATGCCTCTCCTATACGAGCAAAGAGTCAATGTTGCATAATTCAGTGAGATAAAATGTCACAAATCAAAATGAGGTGGGTTATGTTTATAAATATGAATCATCCACTATCTATCAGACAGGTCGCACAAGGTTGAGTTTAAGGTTCAACCCATGATATATTCTTGATTGAGTAATTTTTATAAATTTAAATTTAAATTATTAATAATAAATTGAATTAAATTTTTATATAAATTTTAAAAATTACATACACTTTCGTTAAAAAAAAAAATTACATCCTAATCACTTGAATCTTTAAAATCTTCGACAAAATCACACATCACAATTATAATTAAAGTTAATTAAAATCTTATCGGTAGAATATAAAATTTCAAACAAAACTAGTATATGCTTTGATATCAACTTTAGCTTTTCGAATCCAAAAATCACTAATCAATACTTTTTTAAATTTAAATTACATAATTTAAAAAAATTTAAATTCAAAGTGGTAATAATTATTGATTTGAATCTTTATATAAAATTTTAACAATCATATTTATTATTTTTCATTTTCGACCTGAGATGGTGTCACATCTAAATATAAGAATAATTTTTCATCATGAACCCAAGTTAATTTGGCCTGCTCTTTTTCTGCGTTTCTTCTTCTGTTTTTGGAAGAAAGTGACTGGAAAATCTCTTCTCAAGACGAGAAATGCACAATGGTACAACTGGATTCTTGCATTGAAGTTCATAAATGAGGCTCACGTGACCCTTGTTAACTACTTAACTTAAAAGAGTACAGCTACTGAAATTGGAAATTTCACAGTGTATAGGCTATTGATGCTAGCTAAGCTAGCTACTACGCCCCAGAGGGGAAGAACCATTTCAATTTCAGCAACCTGCAGGAACAGAATGCAAATGCAAAAGTGCCTTCTTCTAACCTTAAAAGACGTTTCAGTCCTCACAAGTTAGAATCCTTTGAGTTGTTTGTTCTTAATTAATACTCAAAAGCTAATTAGTAGCGAAAGAAAAGACCCTAAAGTGACTTTATCTTTATGCTTTACCCTCAAAAAGTAGAACTTCTGTCACATATTAACAAAGCATAATAAAACAAAAAAAGAAGAAAATCCGCCTAATCACTGCTGATTAGATTAAGATTAAGTTTGTAATTACTTGAAAGCTGCAACGTCTCAGAAAGACTGTGAGAAAAGGCGGGGTAGGCATCCACATGAAAGAATCGACTCTGTCCTCTGGTTTCTGACCATTTTGCAGGGCTCAGTCCTGAGCAGCAATTATAAAAATCATTTTCACATTGGATAAAACCCCAAAAATGAGAAAAGGGTGTTTCAGTCTTTTTACCGAGTTACCCTTTTCTTCTTCAATTCTATAAGAAGCAAAGAGAAATCCCATCTTTTCACTCACTCAAGAAAATGGCTTCTCCTTTGTGTGCTTCTCTGTTTTGCTTCGCGACCCTCTTTCTCCTATGCAGCTTTGCTGCAGCTACTCAGCCTGGTCTCATTTTGACACTTGTTAACAACTGCCCTTTCACCGTTTATCCAGCTATCCAACCCAACGCTGGCCACCCTGTCCTTGAAAGAGGCGGCTTCGCCCTCCAAACCCTGACCCACCGTTCCTTCCCTGCACCAACCGCCCACTGGTCCGGCCGTATCTGGGCCAGAACCGGCTGCACCCACTCCAACGGCCATTTCTACTGTGCCACAGGAGATTGTGGCCACCGCATAGAGTGCAATGGCCTCGGTGGGGCCACCCCCGTCACGCTGGCACAGTTCAGTCTCCACCACGGTGGCCACAAGGACCTCTCTTCCTACGCCGTCAGCCTTGTGGACGGTTTCAACGTCCCCATGACTGTGACCCCACACGAAGGCAAAGGCCTTTGCCCTGTCGTTGGCTGCAGGGCTAACCTACTCGCCACGTGTCCAGACAAGTTGCAGCTTCGGTCGCCGCCGGGTCACGGTCCGGTAGTGGGTTGTAAGAGCGGATGCGAAGCCTTCGGTACGGACGAGCTTTGTTGTCGGAACCATTACAATAGTCCTCAAACGTGTAGGGCTTCGAGTTTCTCAGAGTTTTTCAAGCATGCTTGTCCTGCCACGTTTACGTATGCTCATGACAGCCCTTCGCTCACGCACGAGTGTGCTTCGCCACGTGAGCTTAAGATTATCTTCTGTCACTAGGCAGACATTAACTTAGATTTCTTGTACCAGCTTGAGTTCTTGAGAGATTTTAAGCAAAAAAAAAAAAAGACGAGGGAACTCTGGATCTGTTCATTTCGAGTGTTATCGTATATCTATTGTATGTTTGGAAGTTGGGTTTTAAGAATCAATGGTGTTGAAGTGTAATTGGAGTATGTCTAAATGAAATGGATGTTCCGTGTGAGTGCTTACTCTGTGTTGATCATAAAAAGGAGAGACTAGATGTTGATTTTCCTTCAAAAGTAGAGAAGAAAAGCATGTTTCAAATGTTTATGTACTGGAGTTCATCATTATAGCATATGGCATATTCCCTTTCTCTCTCTCTCATTTTCTTCACCTTTCCTCCTTAGTTCGTACAGTGACATTGTAATTTTTAATAGGATAGGGAAGTGATAAATTGTCTTATTGAATACATGTAGTTTCGTTCTCCTTTATATGTAGTGTTACCCTGTTTTTACCGTGTAAGTAGAAAAATGGGATTTGGCAGCAGATATTGCTTGTTGATTCGGACCCAAATTAGTAGTTACTGATAATAATAGCTTTAACTCTCAACCCTTTTTCTCTGACAAGATTGCGTTTAAGACCAAAGCAAAAATCTTTCCCTTGAGAGTTATCCCGACCATGTAATAAAGTGTGCAAAAAAAGAAGGGTACATAACATGCCATGGTCTGTGGTGTTGCTAATGTTTCTGTTTTTGGGGAGGGCGGGAGTACTCGAGGAGGAGACAATGGAGACAGGGAGTAGCAAGGCAAGGAGTACCAAAATAATGATGCACCGTGAATATGAAAAGACCCATCTTCGATTTTTTTTTCTTTTCCTTTTTTCTGGGTTCTTTTCTCAAAAATTCTTTCTCCTTTTTCATGGGTGTGCTACAGTGCCTACACGTGAAGTGTTTGCTTTCTTACTTGCCAGTGAGAACTCTTCCTGCCCCCTCACCTTTGCTTTGGGCACTCCTTCACAACGATGAATTATCACCCTTCCATCTTGCCTTCTTGAAATGTGGACTTGGAGGTAGAAGATGAAATTTACTTTGATGAATTCACCGAAGACGGAGCAGGTGGTGACTTCAAGCTTCTGCTTTGATCGTATCTGGTTCAGTTAAAAAATCTCCAAAAGCAGAACAATCTTTAACGAGTCAATCAAGACCTCCCTGTCTTGCTTTCTTTATTTTATTAGTTATAAATATTATTTTTAATAATTTAATTTTTCGTTTTTTACCATAATATAGAACTACGTGAGATTCTTTTTCATATAATATGTTCTTTGTCTTCAATATTTTTTACTTTTATCGAGGTTGATATAAATATTTTGATTTTAATATATTTTAAATATTAAAAAAATTTATAATATAAATATTTAATATAAAAAATTAATATACTAGATGTCTAAAAGAGATTTTATTTTCAAATATTCAAAAAAAAGTACCAATAAAAAATAAAACAAAAGAAATAATAATGTTATTTTATTATACTCCCAGCGCATTCTGAGATAGTTGCTGTCAATCATTTCACCAATTCTTCATTCTTTATGAACCTTGTTTCCTTGTCTTTCGGCTTTGGTATAAATTTCATGGTCCACTGTTTTAACCAAAAAATATATTTATTAAATAAAAAAATTTATTTATAAATTTAAAATTTATCTCATCTCTTACCCATATTAGACATAATATTTTCCGTCACTTAATTATATAATATTTTTGTTACATTAATTCTTTTATCTATAAAAAAAATTGAGTAATCTAATTTACCTCAATCTTATTATTTCTCGTTGCGCAAATACTATATGGAAAGTATAAATTCTTTATTTTTTAAGTTCAAAATTTTAATTTTCAGCACTTTATGATTTGAATTGATGCATGGAGAAAACTTCCTTTTAAAAAAATACGTAAGGAGAAAACTTTAGATACTATCATATTGGGTGAACCTTTGGTTATTATAAAAAAAATAGAAAAAGAAAAGGGTAACGTTTTTTATCCAATGAGATGCCTTACAAAAGGAGTAAAACCCCAAGGTTTACCTTTGAGTTATATTATAGAATAGAAAGCTTAAGCTTAATTAATTAATTCAACATTTTTTACTTTTTTCTTTTCAATTTTAATTATATTCTTTCATATGCCCTAATTGGATTCATTTAGTTGGAATATGTAATAAGAAAATTTTCTTCTTACAAACAACATTTTTATTAAATTTAAACATGCACTTTTTTATTTTAATAGTTCAGATTTGAACCACTGGCTTTGGTATTTATGGGAAAAAAATAATTAAACTTTAATAATTTGTCATTTTTTTAATATTTTTCATGAGGATCTCAAAATAATTGGTATCTCTCAACGTTAAGCTAGAAGACAGGTACACTGTATTCTGGTTCTTGCTTCTTCCAATGGCAGATCGAAACAGGGAAGAAACCATTCCTTGGCCAAAGCAAACCATAATAACAAAAAAGTATTATTTTGACTTCTGTACCAAGAATTTGGTAATCAAATTGGACTTTATCAATTGATTTAATTATAAACAAAGTTTGAATTCATAACCAAAATTAATTTGAAGTAGCTCATTTTACTAGGCCAATTTTTTTTTGGATAATTACATAAATTAAGCCCGTTATAGTTCCTGCTAAATTTAATAAATGCCATGGTTTTTCCACTGAAAAAATACCTCATTGGCAGAAAATATAATATAAATAAATTAGTGATCTTATTGGAATTTAACTCAAATGTATTTACTTATTAAAGATGTAGTGTCATAGTTAAATAAATATTTTAATTTCACTTGAAAATGAACTATTATGAGTTATGAAACCAAATATATATAAATTTATAAATCCATAAACATTTTATATTATCAAATACTATGATTTTGTGAATTTCATGTGCATAATTGCATATTCATTGAAATGCTTAATTACCCCTTTTTGTTGAAATGTCAATGAGAATTTTTCTTTTGGGTTGGAAGAAATCCTTAAGAATTTATACATGATACAACAAAGTAATTCCACATTTGTAATTATTTTCCCATTCACTTCACTTTTTTACTATTTTCATAATAAAAATCTTACTTAATGTTAAGGATTAATTTGTGATTTTTTTTGTTACGGATAAGCATATGCATCTTGTTCGAAATGTGAAATTATTTTTGAAAATAATGTATGCTTTTTTCATTTACGATAAAGGTATGTATCTTATTGAAAGCGTGAAATTATTATCAAAAATAATTTATGATTTTTCATTAACAATAAACTTATGTATCTAATTGGAAGTGTAAAATTAATATCGAAAATAATTTGTGATTTTTTCATTAATGATAAATGTATGTATCTTATAGAAAGTGTGAAATTAATGTCGAAAATAATTTATGATTTTTTCCATTAACGATAAATATATGTATCTTATTGGAAGTGTTTATGATTTTTTTTGTTAATGATGAAGGTATGTATCTTATTGGAAGTGTGAAATTAATGTTGAAAATATTTTATGATATTTTTCTTAATTATAATTTATTGGGGTTGAAGATAAATTTATTTTTTAATAAAAAAATTTACCACCCTAGTTACCTCAACTTTCCTATCTTCATAGGGGTTTAGACTTACCATAGTCGCTGCTTATATATTAACCCTCGGGGAAGTTGGGTCCCACAAGGATGGCGAAATCCGAACGGTTGAATCAACATTACGAAGGAAAGCACCTGAATCGTAGTATCTTTCACTCCGATCGACGCCAGACCGAACGCCTACGTGGCACATTCTAATTGGCCTAGAGACGCATCCTAAAGCAAACCGAACCGTACATAATCCTAGCTCTCCCGTGCACAATTGTGAGTCCACAATCGGCGAACCTTCTCTTTCTATCTATAAAACGAGGCAAAGTGTCGGCTTTTGATTTTCCCTTATTTTTCCTCTCTCTACAAATCGCAGGGCTTCTCTGAGCTCTCTCTCTCTCTAGAGCCCTGTCTCTGTATCTCTATCTTTATTGTTTATATGGCATCTCAAGCCAGCCTCCTCCTTCAGAAACAGCTCAAAGGTAGTTTTTTTTTGATCGATTTCAATTTTAATGATTCAAAATAAGAAATTTTTGGGGGTTTTGGTTCGATTCTGAACCGCGTTTTAATTGGTCGTTTTGCAGATCTTTGTAAGAACCCGGTTGATGGGTTCTCAGCCGGATTGGTTGATGAGACTAATATCTTTGAATGGAGTGTTACAATTATTGGACCACCTGATACTCTTTAGTAAGTGTTTTTGTTTTGGTAAAGTTTGTTTTTTATTGGAATTAATTGTTTCTTATGGATTCTTTGATGTGGTTTTTGTTTGATGACATTGGATCAGGAGTTTTGGTTGTGATTGATGCTTAATAGGACTTTGGGTTTTGAAATTGGATTGATTTTGCTGAATCATGATTGATGCCAGGGTTGATTGTAAGGTCTTCTATTGAATTCGAAAGGAATTTTGGGTTCTAAATTGGATTTGCTTGATTGATTTTTAGGTGATTGTGAGGAATAGTTGATTTGGAGTTTTACCTAGTCATGGTGTTGCCAATTGCTATTTGATTAGTTTTGTTGAATTGGTTGCATGAGAGAGCAAATTGTTTGTTTTCAGCCTTTATAAGGAATGACTTGGTTAGGAGTCGTTGAAAGCTCCTGTCATTGTAACTATACTTCATTAAGTTTCATCTTTAAAGCAGGGTTTTCTAGAATTGAGCATGATAAATTTTGGATTATGGCATGGTCTCTTCTTTGCTTCTATTTGGAGGTTTGTTGGTTCTGAGCAGCACAAATTGTTGTTCTTGTGCTTCTTGACAATGCTATTTGTTTGCTGCTAAGATAAGTTTCTTTGCTTTGTAGTTCTATGTTCATGTTACTTGTCTTACCTTCCCGTTGCTTGTTCTCAATTTTACTGTTATTGTTCTTGAGTAACCTTGGCATTGAATTGAGTTATATAGGGATTGTTTTCAGTGGTTGTGGCTAGGGCATATGTCTTGTAATCTCATGTTTTTTTGTTTCTGTTCTTTAACATTAATATTCAAATTTCAGTGAAGGGGGATTTTTCAATGCCATCATGAGCTTTCCACCTAATTATCCAAACAGCCCTCCAACAGTGAAATTTACATCAGAGATTTGGCATCCTAATGGTATACCTTTGTCTTTTCTGGTTCTTACGTGCCTTTATGTAATGCAAGAATTAATTTCATCTCTATTTGTACTGCAGTTTATCCAGATGGGCGTGTTTGCATATCAATTCTTCATCCTCCAGGTGATGATCCAAATGGCTATGAGCTTGCAAGTGAGCGGTGGATGCCAGTACATACAGTATGTTTATGAAGTGTCAATTAATTATGAATTGTCTTTTTGTTTTTGCCTGTTCAAGGGCTAATAACATTTGTAGTGCCGTAGATTTTAATTTTGCTCAAACTTTAACTATTTGATTGCAAGCAAGTAACTTCTTTTATCAGACAAAAAGGAAGACAGGGAAGAAGTATAACCTGGAAATCATAAGAGATTTACATATAATTAGAAACCGAAATTATATATGAATGTGTTTCTAGTGAATGAGTTATTTAGACTGAATTGAATATTGAGGGGGATGAACTTAACTGGTTTCAGATACAGGCTTAGTTTAGTTGATGTGGAGATTTAAGCTTTGTTTTCATTTGTTGGAAATTTGCAGTTACCCTGCTCCTCACTACTTTGCTTTTCTCCCTTTTTTTTCCTTGACACTGTGATAGTACATTAACAAATGTAGTACTCTTATTATGTGGCAGGTTGAAAGTATTGTTTTGAGTATCATATCAATGCTTTCCAGCCCTAACGACGAATCTCCGGCGAATGTTGAAGCTGCAGTAAGTGATTGTTGATTGTCTTGAATTATATATTCCTTTTTTTGGTGCAACTTTGGTCTTTGGTTTGTTGGTTCTTATAAGGGTGGTTCCCATTCTATCTTCAGGGTATTTGATCTCTGCATTTGCATGCAATGTTCCTTCTGAATGTTTGATGAAACTGCCATTGACATGTACTAACATGTTATCTACCCTTCTATTATGGGTAACAAATTTCTTTAAAAAGCTTCTTTTATTGTGCTTATATTAGCTATTATTAATTAAAATGACTATTCAGATTATATGGGGTTCTAATATGCACTTTTATTGTTACTCCGTATATTCCTAATGTATTTACTATTTTGGCGTCAATCATCTATACTCTCTGCATGTTTTCATCCCACCTTTCTTTGCCAAAGTCTCTGTACATATGGTGCACATCTAGTTTCATGTGCTGAGTCTGCTTCCATAGAAATGTGTTGTTATACTGGTTTTTCTCCGCTTTATCTGTAGCCAGACTCTAAAATTCCATCAAAAGGTACACATCCTTTACTTCCCTAGTTCTCTTTGTCAGAAATTCCCTAAAATGGAGCCTTATTATATTATCATTCCTTTGGCCTGGTGTTTTATCTCTTTTCTTGATGCAACCATTGGCATATGCTAAAGTTTTGTCATATATTTCATTTGTTAACTTTTTACTCTTGAACTTAAAGTTGCTGTTTTACATCTTATTTTGGTTGACAGACCAAAGAATCAAAACCGTGCTCTTTCATCCACGTTTCTTACGACCAATATTTTTGTGTAAATTGCAGAAGGAATGGAGAGAGAGGAGAGATGAATTCAAGAGGAAGGTCAGCCGCTGCGTCAGACGGTCACAAGAAATGTTGTGATTTGTTGCTGGCGCTTCTTCTCTACATATGTACCCAGGGAATGCCTTAATTTATTGTGTGGGGAGATGTGGTTGATACAACACCGCAGTGTTCTTGTAGAATGCCATCTGAAGTTCTCACACTTTACCCCTTTTTACTTGATTTTCCCTTCTTGTGGTGAAGTAATTGTAATAACTGTCAAAAACGTTTATGTATTCAAAAGCGTTTTGGTTTTTAGTGTTTGTTAGCAAGCGTTCTTGTTGAGTCCCTCTATCATAAGGTCTTTTTTCAGGTGACTCTTCTTTGGATGGACATTTGTCTTTTGTTAGATGCTTTGATTTTGATCTTTATTAGTAGGTTTTACAATCTACTTGTGGATCAAACTCCAAAACAATAGTATTTTATTGTCTGTTTTTTCAGCCCTTTTTCTCTTATTCTGCCCCTAAAATATCTCTGTTAGAGACAGAGGAAGAAAGGAAATGGTGTAGAGTGTCGGCTTTCTTGAATTAATTGAATGCTCAATCTCAGACGAATGAAGTGTTACCAAATTCTTTTAGCACTTCAACTGAATTGTGCCCTCCTATTTCTCTTTAGTTTGCGGTTAATAAAGAAGCATAAAAGTACTTTCCTTCAAAGGTATTAATCAATTTTTCCATTTTTTTTAGCAAACTAATTTTCAATCAATGAGCTCATAAATTAGTTTATTGAATAACAATGACCAGTGACAAGCCGAACAAAGCAACCTACTAAACAAGTGTGGAGGAGAATGAAAGAAAGTAGGACTAATTAGGAAACAAGAGTAGAAATCAAGTATAAAATTTAAATTAATTAGAATATTATTATGATTATATATATATCCTACTAATTTAAACTCACAAATATAATTCACATCCGCACTCATAACAACTTACCTTAATACATAAATTAAACATATAACAAAGGTTATAAACTTTTTAGTTCCAGTCAATCTTGTTTTGATGCGTGAACATAGCTCCCCATCCTGACGGTCAGGCCATCAATGTCACGCACGTACCCGACTTTCTGTCCCCAATTCTGCTTGTCCTCTGGCTGGCTCACGGGCACCGCTCCATTCTCCACCGCCCGCTGTTCTCCAACCATAACAACAATTGAAACCAGTCAACAAAAAATTTATGCTTGTAATATATACACATTCATCACATTTGTTCCTCATAACCAAATATTCGTCATAATCGTTCGTGGATCAATATGAAAATTCAGTTAAAATAAGAAACACCATTGTTGATTTGTTGTCTACAAACCTTGAATGCAGCATCAACGTCTGTGTAAACCAAACAGATTTCCACTGGGGGTCGCTCGCTATCAGATTTTGGGACTTGGACCGCACCGGTTAGGTCATCGGTCTCGTGTTGGTGTCTGGGAGTGAAGGCAATCGTGGTATGCCCACTCTCCAGCTCTCCCCATCTGCAATTAATTATCCCCAAAAAACCACCATTGGAAAACCAAATGAGCCAAGCCATGGGCACGTCCGAAAATCACATGCAAATATTTTGAATGATGTATACGTACGTACCTGTGAGACTCGTCCAAGCGACGAACGTCGTAACCAAAGGCTTTTGCGTAGAAATCTACTGATTTGGCTACGTCCTTAACATAAACAACCGTGTAGCCAAACGTTGGCTTAAGATTAGACGCCATGGTTTCTTCTTTTTGATCTAAAAAGAATGGTTAGTTTCTTGATCTCTACGAGATGCAAGGGAATACGACTAATTTTCCTTTTCGGCTTTCATGGACGCTTTATTTATGTTTCTATGGTTTGTTCTTTCTCGAGCTGATACGAGGTTTTCACACGTGGTCAGCCCTTTGGCTACACGTGGACTGCATGCAAGTCTAAGGTTGCTTCAAAACCAGGACCTGGCGATCATCACTTAGCACTTGTTCACCGGGTCTAACTCCAGTTCCATGGTTATAAAGCTAAGAGTGCAAAATCCTTTTTAATATATAAAAAATAAAGTATTCCGTAATAAAAGACAAAAAAAAAATGTAGTGTTAAACTTTTGGCGCGTGACAAGAATGGGCATATTTTTACCGCTGCAAACGTTTATCAACGGTTAGCATTTTAAATATACTGTTCGGTACGTGATTCGGCGACTTAAACATAACTACTGAACCGGTCTCTTTGGACTACCAAATCTGTACCTAGATAACTACCGTACACGTGTCACTTCATTCAGCTGTACATTGGTCTAATACTCATGTGCAGGACCCCACCTTTCACCGAATTACTTCCCCCCGTCTCCATTCTCATCTTTTCCTCGATCGCTATCGAAAGAACAGAACGTTCAAAACATTAAATAGTTTAATAAAACCTACTAACAAAATAAAAACACGACCGAAGAGTTTCCTGTTCGAATTTGCCGACAAGACCAGAAAAAGTCTGTTAAAAATTTTTATAAGCTCCAAATCTGCCAAAAAAATGAATCGATATTTTGGGGTAAGATTTCTTTCTTTCTTTCTTTTTTTTTTTAATTTTTAGCTCTGTGTAATTTCTAAGCTATTTGTTTGATAAATGCCTGATTTCAAATCCTATCTGTTTGCAGGTAGATTTGTTTTTATTATAAAATTCAGTGAGATTTGAAGAGCTAGAGCTTACTCGTTTAATTTCGGTACAGTTGATTGCTTTATTAATTGGGAATGGTGAAATTTTCATAGGTTTCTCAATTTTGGGTTATTTGTTATTTCCATGGAAGAGAAAAGAGGTTATAAAGGAAATTTAGGTGTTTCGAGTCCCAAAACATATCCTAAGAGTATTTGCAGGCAAATAACTGGAATAAGCAATGGTAGAGATCTTAAGGGTGCAGCAGGTCATGTAGCAATATTTTTACTCAAAGTTGCTGCATTGGAAACTGTTAGAAGGGTCTCGAAGGCTAAATGTCCCTTTTTATGGCGTGGTATCCAGGCTTTGCAAGTTGTATGCTATCCACCCGTTAATTGTATTCAGAAATTGGCTCCCTTTAAGGGTTTGGTTAAAGGAATGCAGGTTTGTTCTTAGCAACTTGGTCAAAATTGCATTTTTAGTTAATTGCTTGGCTGAGTGATTTGTGATAAAGGGTTTGTTTTAACAAATGATTTGACGATTGCTGTGTTTGTTTAATTGTTTCAGATGTTGTCGAGGCCATTATTGGTGCTTTCAATCGCGACAGCATTTTCAGATCAAGAAGAGTGTAAGGATGAAGCCCCGGATGGTACTAGTGCTTCTCCGGTGTATTCAGAATCACGTCCTGAGGAATACGCTGTGCAGTCTGACTTGGATACAAGGTACATTGAGCAGTTAAGTGTATGAGGTTGAGTGCTTGACATTTTATGTTGTTGTCTTGGTGTGTCTAACTTGGAATGGAAATGATATTTGCTCCTCTGCAATGAAAGATTGGAAATGGAGCTTGAGTAATCTTCCAAAGATGTCTATGCCTACTCTGATGTTAAGAGCTTTGATTGACTATGAATAAACTGAGGATGCGAGGTGAGGAATTGGGTTGGATTGACTTAGAAATGAGCTTCATGTGAGGAGACACTCTAGCTGGCACATACATAAATTATAAAAATTTCCCAAACATAAAGAATTAGTAACAATGCATTTTGCCATTGGTTGGTTCTGAACATCAGATTGATACCAGATCTATCCACATCAATTCTGATGAAATTTTTTGCTGACTGGACAATCTTTCTGGTTTGCATTTATTCTATGGGTATCAAATAGTATTGATTACTTATTAGGTTGAATATGATTTGCCCTGCTTCTTTCTTAGATATTCTAGGTCTGCATGTTTCAAGCAACTTGATTGTCAAGTGAATTAGCAAGTGGCAACTTTAAATGAACATATCTGTTACTCTTTCTATTGGGAACTTGAAACTGGCTTCTATAATGAGCTATGTTTACTAAACCAGTTCACAAATTCTGTGTAAACTGCAGGATCAGTAATGAAGCTTCCCAAAATCTAGAATGTGAAAGCTGGTTGGATCAACTCCACAAGGATCTGGAAAATCAAGGAATTAGTTTACCAGAGAGGTGATTTGATGATTTCCATTTGTGAATGCATATGTGACAATTTTTTTGTTAAAAGAGTTGCACCATTTTTACAATTTTTCCCATTTTAAATGATCTTACTGAAAAAATTGACCAATCAGTCTATTATCATTCATGCATTCAAGTTTGAACGCCCTATTTTTATTATGTTATAAATTTCTTTCATTACTAGAGTTAACAGGTCATCATCAAGTTGCTTGCCTCTCTGCGTTCATTCATTGATGCTTTAATAGATAAGTATACTCTATGGAGAGTCTCATAATTGATGATGAACCTTAGTGCTTCTTCATCTCTCACAAATGTCAGCTTTCTCTCTGGAAGTTTCAACTGTAAATTTTGAAGGGTGGCATCCGACTCTCATTTTTGGGATTTATTCATGCTTTTGTCATATGCATATTCATTTTTGAATTGCTTGGTGTTCTTTCTTGCAGCAGACCATGACATAGTAGTGTTTATGCAGAATCAATGACGAAGATCTCCGTAGATTTCATGCTGCTGCAAATGGTGACTTTTTAGTTTTGCTATCATCAATTAAAAAGACAATCAGATGGAGGGAGACATATAGAATTCTTTCTCAAGAAGAGCTTGAGACATGGGCGAACATGGTATTCTGGCATGGATATGATGTCATGCACAGACCTTGCCTCATAGTACGGCTTGGGCTAGCTTGCTCCAGCTTGCCATCTCATGACAGACCTCGTTTTGCTCAGGCAGTCAGTATGTCTTTTTCCCCTGTGGTAGTGCTGCTTAGCTTTTCATTTTGCTACCATTTGAAATTTAAATAATGAAGACTTCCTCGGCATTATGTTCAAATCTTAGTTCCTTTGTTTAATATGAATTGGAACTAGAGTTGCTGGGGAAAGTTTCTTTTAAAGTTTCTTTCATCCAAAATAGCCAGCTAGAGTTTTCAACGCAGACGTCAATGAAATCTTCTGATCATTATTGTCTTTGTCCTCTACCACTTTCAGCTTCCACCAAGATGGATGCTTTTCAAACCTTTCAAAGTGATTTCTTGCCTTTAGGTTTGCCAAATGACTTATTCATATAATAT
This sequence comes from Theobroma cacao, assembly GCF_000208745.1. Classification (NCBI taxonomy): domain Eukaryota; kingdom Viridiplantae; phylum Streptophyta; class Magnoliopsida; order Malvales; family Malvaceae; genus Theobroma; species Theobroma cacao. The sequence goes on from NC_030858.1 coordinate 36,509,149, forward strand.
AAACAAAAATCATTTGACTTTTTTTTTCTTCTATCCAAAAGGATCTATTTTCCTGGACCAGTGATTTTATCTATGGAATTAAATTTTTTCTGTGGGCAAAGTATGCCAGAATCTAAAATCATTGTCTTTCACTGGTTATAAAAATTCAAACTGAGACGAAACTTATCTTTATCATCACTATGGGTTAATTCTTTAAGTCATTCATTAATGTTTCAGCTTCAGCTAATCCTTCGTTGTATGATCTTATTTGTTTAGTCACTTTTCTGTATGATGTTATGATAAAGACTTATGGTTGCTATTGCAGTATCTCAAGTAGAGCATGGAGTGATGCATTTAGTCAGTCCAGAAAAACCTGAAGTTACAGTTCTCGTAGACTGTGCAGGATTAACTCCTTTCAGAATTCCCATGCAAATAATGAGATCCTGTTCTTCCCTCTTGCAAGACCATTACCCCAACCGTCTTGGCTGCTTGTTTGTTATACGGCTTCCTCCAGTTGTTCGTGTTATTGCTCAGACTTTTATTCAGGTACTTTACCTCTCTGACTAAAATATGTATGTGTTATTTCTTAGCTTTTCAGTTTTTTTTTTTTCTCTTTCTGTGGCTTCAAATTTGATGAGGCTTTAGTTCTCTCCTTCTGTCTCTCTTGCGCGTAATCACAGATCTGTGGCTTTTCTCAGGTTCTGAAACCAGTTACTAGGAAAAAGTTAAAAATTGGAGGAGAAATGTATCGCAAGGTTCTCTTTGAGAATCTACAGACACTCCCATCATATCTTGGTGGAGATTGCAGGTGCACAAAATGTTTAACTATTGGTGTTCATGATGTGAAGCGTTCACACAGAGACCAGATCAACAAGATACAGGCAAGTGAAGATGTTAGCAACAGCGAGGATATACCCACAACCAGTATGATTTGTCAGGATGATATTCATGAGAGTGGGAGCTGTGACCAGGTATTGAGAACTGCCATAGTAGGCCTGCTCATGTTCTGGGTTCTTATAGCGTTAATTGCAGGATTATATGATCCTGAAAGCCATCCCTTTCAATCTCAATAAGAAAAAAGCGGTGCTTTTTATTGGGACTGTCAAGCTCTTTTCTTGTTCAATTCTGCTTATTTTGATAGTCTCTGAGTGTGTAAATTGGTCCCCATTGTGTTTAAATCCTTTCTGGCGAAAGTTTATGCTGTAGTAGTACAACCAAATTCTTTTAATAGTCGAGCTAAGTGTGCAGCTCTATATTGTTGTCCATATGCAGAAATTGTATCTAAGGTAATAAATTAATATCATATTCTGAACTCTCAATATCAATCCTCTCTGCCATAATATTGTTACTGAATTTTAAGGTCTCTTTGCTATAATATTTTGAAAATAGCAGAACCCAAGTAACGATGCTGACAAGACTCAAATAGTGATGAATTTTGCCCGGTTAAAATATATAAAGCATTAAAGCTGGTCCAACAGAATAGGATTAGACATGAAGCATGTCTTTGCAATGATATAGCTCATGTACAAACAGAGTTTTCATGGTGATGGCTGGTGGGTTACACTTCTTTTGGCTAAATGCCATCATTCTAACAATGATAGCAGCAGCAGCAGCAGCAGCAGTAGTATACAAACAAATATCTTTTGCTCTATTCCTAACTATTATTCGAAGTTGTTTTGCATTGGAATCTTGTTTAACAGATTTGCACAATAGAATTCGAGTACAATTAGCCGGGCGAATTTCTATATCATGTCCTTGGCAGCATGTAGCACAATGAACAGGATCAAATGTATTGCTAGAACCTTTGCCAACAAGATTCAACAGTTCAGATTAAATGTAGTAACATTGTACAGTTGATCTTTTTTTTTTCCCATTTTGCAGCACTTAGGAACTTTCTTTGTTGTGGCTCAGTGAATGCTGAGGAGGTTACTATGAAAAGACCTCCCAAAAAATTATTTGCTCCTTTTGGAAAAATGTCTCATTATATTGTTAGAGTAGTGCCAAACCATTCTGATAGAATTCTCTCATGTCTGCTATACATGCCAATTCCTAGCCCATTTTTAGTTCGTGAGATTAGACTTTTACCAATACCTGTTTTCAGAAACGTGGCTAACTGATGGAGCAAAAAAGGTAGTGGACAGGAAAATCTTCAGTTTTGGTGGCCGTTGAATTGGGACACAAGTAGACAACGCAATAAAGGCATTATGTATTGAAATTGAAAGGCTTTCAAATCGACTCGCAAGCCTTCTGTAGACATGACGAAAATGGCTGAATGAACAAATATTATTTCACCCAAAGGCGGTACACTTAATTGGTATCTGTTAAGCTTATGTTTTTTGATAAGTAATCTTGATCATCTTGTCCTGAATTAAAAGATAAGCTATAACTCGAAGTTAGAACTTTTATTTCAAATTTCTTCCCAACCTTATCAATTGAACTACATTCAAGTGGGCAAAGCCAACCTTTCTTAAAGGAAGAAAAAGAAGCGGCTTAAAAATTTTCCTGTCATTAACAATATGATTACTTTCCGCCGAGTTTGTTTTAACAATAAAAAAAAGGTTTATGGGGGAATGTTTCAACAGTTAATAATTAGAAATGGTACGCATCGTATAAACAAGTACCTCAGAGGCCTCCTGGTCAACTGGCCCGCCACCATGTCGCTAGCCACTGCTCCCCTTGAAATTGAAACTCAACTTTTTCTTCCTTTTTTAGTTTTGGCTTTCCTCTGCCAATTTGCAACTCTCTCTCGGCATCGTCGCTGTGGTGTTTTTTGCATGCGACGCCTCGTATATTTGACCTTTCGGATTGCTAATAGATAGGACAAGACAAACAACTGACGTGGGCAACAAAAAGAGGTTTTGATAGGTTATCATATTGATTCTTGCTACTTTCAAATCCTCGTTATATTTTTCCAGCCCATGTGTTAGCATCACCAATGTGAACTGTCGCATCCAATGCCCTTTTAGAAAGAAAGAAACACCAAACACTTTCCCATCTGTTTCCTTCCGTTCTTTTTCAGCTTCCATCGTCAGCTTTCCCTTGAGGATTTGTGGTAGTAGGATTGCAAGGTTATAATATATTTGTATCAACAACTAACATTTTAAAAGCATGTTGTAGAACTAAAACTATACACGCAACCCTGTCTTAGCATTTACTTTTTGTTAAATGCGTCTTGTGATTAGTATGGACTCTGCGAGTTTCTGGTTTATCATTCCGGATATACTTTTCTCTGGAAAGAGATTTAGATTTGGGGTATAAACAAATATATCTGATATAGTAAATCTGGTAAGGTAGTGGTAGTGGGTGACTGTCCAGGTAAATCATTAAGTAGATAACTGTTGGTGACTGGTGAGGATTGTGGGGAGCCAAGGAATTGTGACTGTTTCTAGTGTACTTCAATTTTTATGTAAAAAAGATAAAAAAAAATGTGCTGTTGCAGAAATGGTATTCTTGTTGGCAATTAACTTTATGGGCTTGGAATGGGTTAGTGGATGGTGTGGGACAATCTAACCAATCAAACAGTTTTCTAGCAATTGCCCCACCATTTTATAGTGCTGATGCCTCTTTGATGCAAAATGGTTTCTAGGCCTTGATGGAGACAGACCAGGCAAGTCTACCACAATCCTTCCCTCCATGTGTCTTTCTAATATTATTTACCTTTTTTTATCATTTTGGCATTGTCTTACGTCAAAGAGTTCCTCGATCCTTCTTGTTGGAAAAGAATCACCTGGAAGAAGTTACAGGTTTCAGGGCACTTGGGCTTTGGTCCCTTGCTACCATAACTTTTACCAGTAAACAAAGAAAACGAATCAGATCAGAATGCCCCTTTGAATGGAGAAAGAAAACTGGCGCAACTATGAAAAGGGCTGAACCTTGGGTGAATTCTTTTGCCCTATATCTATCTAGTACCTTTCTTCATTGCCAAGTTGTTGGCATTTTATACTAGTCAATTGAAGAACCAGATCATCATAATCAGTCAAAGAGAGAAAATAACAATAAACAGGCTCTAAAAAATATACTCTACCCAGTTCCCTGGCATTTTTCCTGCAGGAAAAATGGATTCTGTTACGGTTCATTACAGAGTGAATGACAGAAACTAAAAACCAATAACCAGGCCAGCCGCTATACTTCTTGAACAACACAGCCTGATCCTACTCAGATCATCATCTTCCTACATCTCCATCTTAATTTGTTCAAAGTCACCAATTGTTGAAAACCTTCCCTTCAATGACATCACTACTGGTGAGGATCGATATAGACCCTAAGTACAACCAGAAGAATTAGCACTAAAACTTCTCACAGAAAGTTTTCTAATGCAATGCAGTTAATTAAAACCAACATAACCCTTAATTTTCCTAAAAATATCTGAGTTTTTTTTTTTGCTTATTCAAATAAAATGTTATTAAGTTTTTATACGTAATCATGATCCTCGTACGCAAACTTACAAATATACATCAAAAATAAATTATAACAATCACTTAAAGCGAAGAAATTGCAAAACTTGATTCGAATCCACCTTATTCTGCTGTCATATAAAAAATATCTCAATCTGTTCATCTCAAATTTTGTAATAAATTATGTGTCATACGTAGATTATAACATGCTATTGTATCTTGAGAACTAACTTTTGATGACATCAGCCCTCACGAAAGAAAAGGGTCAGTGCTGCATGGGGAAGCGTGCGTGCGAGCGCAAGTGCGAGTAAGTGTCTTCCATTAAAACCCATGAGCACCAGCTGGTGAGCTGAACTACGTAAGCAAATTGAGGCAAATGAAATCAGAGCCAAGAACAAAAGTTATGGCCTTTTTAGATTTTTATTAAAATAAAGGGTAATTCCGTGAGAGGGAATTGAAATTGTAGTGCAAGGAAGAGCAGCTTTGCTTTAACTAACTTGCAGCACTAGTGCCAATTGATAAGGGGATTCAGCAAATGCCCCCACTTGACCCTTCCTTCTGCTCAAGGAACACCAAATTAGTAAAATCAGCGACTCGAAAATAAGGTCAGTGGAAATCTAGAGAAAACCCACTTTAACTTTATCATATAAGTAATCAATAACCTAATTGTTTATGTCCTTTACTATTTCCTAGAATGTTTTTATTTGTCATCTTTCTCATTTGGTAGGGGACTTTGGATTTTGGGGGTGACTTGGCTTGTCAGCTTTGGCTAAAAAGCTTTGTTAGCTATAATTGGAAATTTATAAGGTTTAATTTGCAATTAGCTAGCTAGTTAAACAATGGGATTTAATGGAGACAATGATGTTATCCGAAGTGCCCCCAGGCGTGTGGACAAGAAGAACTGAGACCTAAGAGAAGCAAAAGCTTTCCCTTTAGAGTCATGATTTTATGCATAAATGGGATGGTAATGATTATTTGATTATTCCCATGATGCTTACGGATGTTGTTTGGTGTCTTGGGAGTTTAGGGAATTTAATCCTTTGTTTAGCTTCTTTATCCCATGTGGATATATAGCAAAGATTTGCTCGAATCAAATCAAACTGCTTTTAATTTATTTAGAGTGAGTAAAATCAAATCAGATCAATTATTTATCCAAACTAAATATGATTTGAGTAAAATGATTCGGTTTAATTGATCTACTAGATCAATTGGTTTATAATATTTGATCCAATTAGTTTTTTGATGGTTCTTGGTTTTAAAATTTTTAGACCAATCTACTCAAAAGGTCAAATTAATTTTTTACATATATTAATATATAATATTTTTTATATATATTAAGAAGAATTAATAGTAAACTTAATTAATAATGAATTAATAGTAAACTTAATTAATAATATACTTAAAATATATTTGGTTTTTTTTTTATAATTGGAAGAGGGGGGATTCGAACCCTGCTTTTCAAGCAGAGGGATTATGCACCAAGCAATGAGCAAAATGCTCGGATGCTTAAAATAAAATTATATATATGTATATATAATATATTAGTTTATTATATATACGTATACAAATCATAATCATAGTAATTTAATATTAGTTTTATTTATTTATAAATCTATATTAATATGAAATTACAAGTTATATATTT
>NC_030858.1:36515409-36594093 GCF_000208745.1 Theobroma cacao
ATATAAATTGTGTCATTAATTTCATATGTACATAATAAAATAATATATTATCTATATACATATATTTAATTTATATATCAGTATTATTGTAACTTATAATAGACTTTATTTATATGATTATACTGAATAATTTTATTATTTATCGTCTTAATTTTTATAACATATTATTTACAATTAGTTATTAATTATACAAACTTTGATATAAAAACATTATAACATATAAGCTATATCATTAATTTCATATATATAATAAAGTAATATATTATATATTTATATATATTTAATTTATACATAATTTGTATATATATTTTATAATTATGGATGAAGTTTATAAGTGTTAATATTCTAATTTGCAAAAAAAGTGATAAAATTTTGATCTATTGGTCCAAAACCAAATCGACCAAACTAATTCTATATTTGGTCGATTTGATTATTTTTTTATATTTGGTTGATTTTGATCAATTTTTTAAAAATATTTTGTCCATTTGATTTTTAAGTATGGTGGATCAAACTACTCAATTCACTTATTTACTCACCCCTAAATTTATCAAGTTCAGATGATTTGATCACAATGTACTCATGCTAGAGGCAAATGGAAAACAAAAAAAATTGAAAGTGTAGTCTTGAGAATTTACTTACAATAAAGCCGAATTATGACAAAATGTGAGTTTAAATTTTTTATTTTGGTATTGTTAAGTTAATTTGACAACAAACTTATTGAAATTTAAACTAAAATCGATTGTTATAATTTTTCACATATCATAGTATCTATTAACGAATTTTATTATAAAATATTTCGTTGATAATTTTCTAATGAAATATTCTCATTTTCATAAAAATCATTTATAATTGTTTTCCCAACTAAACTTCTAATGAAATATATTATAAAAAATTAATTAATAAAAAATATTATTGACCGAATTTTGAATTTTTACGACAAAATATTTTTTTGAAAAAGTCATACTTTTTATTATTGTAAACTATTTTGAATATAAAATATGTTGTTCACGATTTAAACAAGTAAGAATTTAATTTAATGATTGTTATAAAAACTAATTAAGTTTAAAATTAAACTATTTTTACGTGTTGAAACAATTAAAATAGGATCAGAAAGTTGCCCATAATGATAACTTAAAGTAATTAAAAGCTGTACTAACATATTTGGTCTCAAAGACTGTGCTAACATTCCCGTTCCCTCTGCCATCAAAACACGCAGGATTCGCTCGATAAAACTAATCTGGCAGACGATCACTGTAGATCAGAGCGCCGATATCCTGCTGACCAAATCCAATAAATTTCAACCAATCAAAAAGCAAAAAATGTTTGACCTAAAATGTTTTCTCTTTTTCCCACTCCTTGTCGGCGACAGTCATGAAGAATAAAGTATTTTAACAGATCATAAAGCTAATTAAAATACCCCATCTGAATTTTGCAAGTTACTTAAGGTTGAAGATGAGGCTGATGACCCCTAACAACTATAATCTAAAGCCTATCCTTCAACTTGTGGGATGGTATGTAAGTTGAATTTTTTCCTTAATGTGGGTTTCCACTAAAGCATAAGCTCCAGTTTCTCTTTTTAATAGCATGTATTAGAACATTAAGGATATGGATTAAAAATTTAAGAATTAATTTGTAAATTGTAAGCTTGAGTTTGATTAATTTAAGACAAGTAATTAATCAAGTTATGCACCATCAATGTATGGTACTTATATATTATCATTTACAATAAATATTTTTAAAATTATGAATATTTACTTTTTAAGGTTTTTAATTTTTAAATTTATTTATTAATGAGATGATAATATTTAATTTATTAATAATGTATATGACAAATTTATATAAGAATAATATGTCAAAATAAATTAATTTTTTTAAAAAATACTAGATAACTTATATAGAACTAATGACTTGGATCTTGAATTGCCAAAAAAGCCTTCATTAAATCTCTACCATATGTGTTGAAAAAAGCTTTGTTAATTCGGCTCAAAGCTGAGCCAGGATTATATGTACTATCTAAACTTGTCTTCAACCCATTTTTTTTTTTTAAGGATATTGTCTTTCAACTTTTAAATGACTCCATTAAACACACGTGGGCCCCCAAACTGACCTTCCACGTGGCTCCAAAATTCCACATGTAATCTCCTGCCCTTACATAAACCACCCGAACAGCTGCTCTCAAACCCCACCGTACCAAAGCCCTCACTCAAACAAAGAGAGAGAGAGAAAGCATTTCACATTTGCCAAAAACAACTTTCTTGTTTCTTCTCTCTTCTTTCCCTCCCGACTTTCTCAACAATGCCAACCGCACCCCAGCAACCGAACAGAGCCAGAGCCTTATGGCGGACCTGCCTGGCCTCCGCCTCCCGCACCGCCTTAGCCTGCATCATAGTTGGCATCGCCACGTTGTATGGACCAGCTTCGCTCCAACGCCAAGTAGAATTCCCAGCATTTTCCTACGTGACCGTCATCCTCATTATGACAGACGCCACGTTGGGTGACACGTTGCATGGCTGCTGGCTGGCTCTCTATGCATCCGTCCAGAGCCTGGGGCCTGCCATGTTGAGCCTGTGGCTGATAGGACCAGCCAAGCTTACTGATGGAACCACGGCGCTTGCGGTAGCTTTAGGAGGGATGGTGGTGGTGTTGCCCGAATCGACTCACTTGGTAGCAAAGCGAATAGCGTTGGGCCAAATCGTTATAGTTTATGTTATCGGCTTCATTAATGGTGGGCAAACCGAGCCTATCATGCATCCGGTGCACGTGGCGGCTAGCACTGCTGCTGGGGTCTTGGCTTGCGTTTTGGCCTTATTGCTACCCTACCCAAGATTGGCTTGTTGCGAGGTTAGTCAAAATCATAGTATCATCTCTCTCTCTCTCTCTCTCTCTCTCTTCTCTCTCTCTACACCTAAGAAAAGACAACAACTTCAACATATATAAGCTTGGAAGATTGCAGAATATAGAAAGAACTTAGTACTTACTAGTAGTTTTTAGTTTTGAGTAACCTTTGATTAGTGCTTTTTTGGCAGTATGGCGTATCTTAGAAAAGACGAACAAAAACTGTATACTAATTTGGTCTTTGTTTTTAAATTAAATTAGATATGTAATTAATATAAACTCTTCTTTAACTCAGCTCCTTGGCACCTAAAACCACACGTACAAAGGGTTTTTGAGACTTGGGAAATTTCCTAAAAGTTTAGACTCTTTATCATAATTTTGGAAGATTGTAGAAGCAAAACATAAATGAGAGAATCTAGTAAAAGATTTAGAATCTATTTGGTCAATTTTTTTTTTTGCTTAAAAACTATTATGAAACTCTTATGAAAAATAATAACTTTTAAAATTAAGCTAAATCTGTTTAGTAAATTTACTTTTAAAAATTTTTTTTATAAATAAGTTGTTTGAGAAAATAATTTATACAAGTTATAATTTTGATTAAAATTATCATAAAGAGTATTTAATAAATAATTTTCTATTAATCACAAATTCTTTTGCTCATAATGGAAAAAAGTTAATTTTAGTTTTTTATTTATAAAAAGTATTTTTATATAACATAAAATTTATAATTAATAATAAATCATATAAAAATGAAAACAAATAATGTTGAAATTATTTTTAATAGATGAACGTATGTTTGAAACAAAAAGAAAAATTCTCTTAAAAATGAGACATGTTTTTAAAAAAAAGAGAAGAGAAAGCTCATCTCTAGAGCTTTTTCTAAAACTCATTTTTTTCAAAATTTTATTTTTTTAAAAAAAATTACTTATTTTTTAAAAAAAATTTCTAAATTCTTATTTGACTTGACTTTTTCTTTTTAAGAGGTGGATAAGTTAAAAAAAAGCAAAGAGAAACAAGCTTTTAGTACATTAATGCCGTGCCCAAAAGTAAAATCCATTACAAAATGTTGAAAATATTGAGTTTTTGGATTAAATGACGTCTGCCCACCATTTGTAAATCACAATATATTAAAAGTCAATAGTGGTTAGTACGTAGTAGTGGTATTTGTTTCCTGGACTTTTCTTTTCTTAGGGGAAAAAAAAACTAAACAAAAACATTTTTTTAATAAAAAAAAGCCTGAATAGTAGATTGATTTTGGGAGAATATCTTTTTCATGTTATAGGCGAAGAGAAACTGCAAGCTACTGGCGGAGAACGGTTCACAGAGGCTGAAGCTGTTCGTCAAGGCGCTATGCGCAGAAGACAACGCAGCGGCATCTGCTTCCATCTCTCAAGCGAAGATGTTGACCGCAGCCGGAACCAAACTTCTTCAACGTATTAAACGCTTCCAAGTAAGACCGGTCAACATAATTTTGACGCTAGGCTAATTAATTTCTCGTCTTTTTTGTTGACTGTTGAATACGTTTATTTCATTTAGTAACCGAAATCTTTTGTGTTGTGAACAGGGAAGCATGCAATGGGAGAAACTTCCGTTCAAGTTTTTGAGACCCTACTATATGAACTCAGGGGAGAAGTTGCAAGATATAGAGATAGCTTTAAGAGGAATGGAAATGGCTTTGGAAAGTACCCCATCATTTCCAGGGAGAATGTTTAATGGAGAACTCAAAGATGGGCTGCTTAAGTTGGAAGAGCACATTAGCTTAACGATAAAACAGGCAAAGAGTTTCTTACCTGGTGATTCCTTAACTATTCCGGAATCAAATGCCGAAGACATTACGAAGTTCCTCCAAACTCTTCAAACAATCCCACCAACCCACCAAGATTTGCACTTTTTTTTCTTCTTGTTTTGCATGAAACTCCTTCATAGTAAGTCGTTGCCAAATCCAACGACTAAGAATCCGGTTCAGAAAGATGGAGGATCGTCACCCATTTCATCGAAAGAAAACGGGTTCTCCTCCAAAGAGGTTTCGAGCAGCTGCGGCCTTAAGATCAAAAGGCTCATTCCAGCTTTCAAGTTCTCACTTTCTTTAGGATTCTCAGTTCTATTTGGGTTGATATACAGTAAGCCCAATGGATTCTGGTCAGGACTCTCAGTTGCTGTCAGCTTTGCCGCGGCAAGAGAGGCTACATTTAAAGTTGCAAACGTTAAAGCACAAGGAACAGTTTTGGGGACTGTCTATGGAGTTATAGGGTGCTTTCTTTTTGAAAGGTTCTTGGCTATTAGGTTCTTGTCTCTTCTTCCTTGGTTCCTCTTTTCAAGTTTTCTAAGGCAAAGCAAGATGTATGGTCAGGCTGGTGGGATTTCTGCTGTCATTGGTGCCGTTCTGATTTTGGGAAGGGAAAATTTTGGTCCCCCAAGTGACTTCGCCATAGCAAGAATCATGGAAACATTCATCTCATTATCTTGTTCAATTGTGGTAGAGCTTCTTTTCCAGCCCACAAGAGCTTCAACTTTGGCTAAAATTGAGCTCTCCAAAAGTTTGGAGACATTGCATGAATGTGTTGGCTCGGTGAGCCTCCAAGTCAGCGAAGCCAACCTTGTAGAGAACCAGAAGAAGCTAAAAATTCATGTAAATCAGCTAGGAAAATTCATTGGAGAAGCCGAGGTGGAGCCCAATTTCTGGTTTTTGCCTTTTCATAGTGCTTGCTACGGTAGGCTTTTGGGGTCTTTGTCAAAGATGGTGGATCTCCTGCTTTTTGGTGCTCATGCGATAGGATTCCTTGAACAAGAGTCACAGAAACTTGAAACTTCTTGGAAGGAAACTGTAAATAAACTAAACGGTGACCTTAATCTCTTCAAGGAGTCCGTTGGCTCTTTAGTACAATACCTTGCAAAGATATCCTCGATCAAATCACTCACCATACTTGACAAGGAGCTTGAAAAGAACAACATTTCTTATGATATCGAGATGGGAAAATCACCAAGCCCGAACTTTTTTAGGGTTTCTGGTTCAGATGAAGATGATGAGATGAACAAGATTTTGAGTTCATTTCTTCAACATTCCCAAGAAGTTGTCGATATCATCCATGGCATTGAAGGTGGGAAGGAGCTTAAGAGCCAGATGGTATTAAGTTTGAGTGCCCTGGGGTATTGCATGGAAAGTTTAATAAGAGAAACCCGACAGATTGAAGAGGGGATACGGGAACTTGTGCAGTGGGAAAATCCTTCAAGCCATGTTAACTTGCATGAAATCTCATGTAAAATACGTGCTTTATACAGTTATCTTGTTGTACCATGACAAGTAAATTTAATCCACAAAGAAAGATTTGATTTCTAAAGCGTCTTACAAAATGAATGATCATGGATGGGATAACACAGATCACTAGTAACTTGTAGAGTTATGGTAGGATATATTAACTTGGCAAACTCCAATGGCCCCATGGTGCATTACTAATTTCCATCATTATCATAATAGTTTATACAACTCAACCACAATTCAAGAAATATAAATTTTAATTTTAATCATAATTCGAAACTATACAAACTGATTTTTCACAAAATTAATTCCATCGATCACGAGATTTTATAACCGATAATTTCACTTTTAATTTTTTATCATTAGTAACAACAAAAATAGAAAGAAAGAAAAGAACCCTCAATGTCCTTGTCATGAAGTAAGAAAGGTGGATAGCACATGCATGCTAAAAAAGATAGGTGGTTTAATATTCAAAAAATTTTAAATATGGCTTGCCGAGGTTTAAAGTTTAGTTGACCTATGTTGATTCGCTTAACTTTTCTAGTATATATTCCACAAATTAGGTGTATGATCCTCGAGAGATATAGTGCGGAAAGTGATAAAAGGGGTCACATAGGAATTTTCTCAAAGGTTACTGCAAAAGCACTAAACTATAGATTAACATAGAATTACTAAAATAAATATACAACAGCTAATTTTAGCCGTACAGTAAGCAACTTTTAATTACTTTTGGAAGCTTTAAGGATCTCATTTGTCTCAGGGTGGTGGAAAATGATGTGGGTGAATCATGATACATTGAACAGTGAACATAATCCGAAACAGAAGCAAAGCATATTAGAGAGATTGGGGGGATAAAGCTAAGAAATTAAGCTTAAAATTTTTAAAAGAAGAGCAGCTTTATGGCTTCTGCCTTATTTGAATCTGTACTTGCTAGTAATAAAAATATTACAATATGTGAGGCTCCCGAAGCCTGTAAGTTAAGGCCCAGTGCGGACTGAGAATCTTGATCAAACCCAAAGCTACTTGGGGTTGGGTCTTCGTAAAAGCAAATCCAAAATTGAAGACCCAATAGGATGGGAATGGGCTCATGGCAGACACACTGAAAAAGATGCAAGCACTGTGGCTGCTGGGATTCGAGCCTAGGTCTCCACGGCCACAACGTGGAAATCTTATCACTAAACTACAGCCACAACGTGGAATTCTTACCACTAAACCACAGCCACTGATGGCCTGTGTCTTTGTCTAATTGCTGAAAGAAGCAACAGAGAGATCTGGCCGATAGTCGGCAGGCAGCCACCAAACGCCTGACAGGTGCGACCCAGATTCGGTGTTTGTCACAAGCTTGCTTTTTCAAGCTATCTCTATTAATTATTACAAAGAGCAATGTGGTATACCTATACCATATTCTAACTCAAGTGCACCATGGTCTTTTTACACGCAAAGTGCAAACTGCAAAGGTATTAAAGTATGGCCTTTGAAGAATTGATTATATCTTTTTGTTAAGCTACTAAGATTTCAAAGTTGGAGGATATAAAGAATTAAAATATTGGAATAACTCTTCTCAAAATCTAAAAAATAATATCAGTTGAAGGATTGAACTATTTTTTGGTCCTTGGCTATTTCCATCGGATCTCGAATATTCATGAGAACAAATTCTTGAAAATTACCCCAATGGCTGGACACTCAAATAGAGCTAGTCTAACACCGAGTATAATTTGTTCCTTTAATTTAGCATTACTATTGTGAGGGTCCATCAACATAGGGGAACACACTTAATCTAAAAAACATTAATGTTATCAATTAAAAATTATTGAGAAGTTTTGTTAAGATAATGATACAGAATGGGAATGGAAGAAATATTTCTTGAAGATGTTAATAGATAAGATATTGTTATTTTTGAAATATTTTAATTCAAATTTTAACATTTGATAGATTTTAATTTTATAAATATTCGATTAAAATTTTGAATTATTATTTAAATTTTAAAGTGGATATGTGGATTTTTTTATCAATTTACTTTGAAAAAAGAAAAGAAAATTATGGACTATTTGTTTTAAATGAAATTGAGGTGAAAGGGGAAACATTATCCAATCATTACACAAATTGTGCAAATTAAGGTAAACCAAGATTTTGAGTAATTAAAACCACATCTTCAAGTTAAGAAAAAGACCAATAACTAGCTGTAATTTTCTACCAATCAGTGGACCCCACGTTAACCTTCAGCTGACGTGGCAGCAACCAAATATGTAAGCTTACAAGAGACAAACTCACGTAAAAAAGAAGGCATCGTATTCTGTCTTCCTTCCTCACTGTCTCACCACTGGCCAACACAAAGCATATGCCCCATTATTACTACAACTAAAAAAATCCCTTAATTATCGCCCCTAAACACACTTAACTTCAGTCCCCTAAGCTTGGTAATTGCGCCCACCCCCCCCCCCCCCCCCCGGCCGAAACCAGAAGTCCCCACCTTTTATTAAAAATCCCGCGTTTGTGTAGGTAATTAAGATCGAAATATAAATAATTAAAATTTGATGAATTTTCGGACTATTTTTTTTTTGGTTTTTTTGTTTTAATTCTGTTTGGTGTGATCTGTATTTTTATTATTGTTCTCGAGGAGCTGTCATCAAAAGCTTCTCGCTTTTCGTAAATTTGAAGGCTCCCCAATTTACCATTCTTATTTAATCAATCATTTCTTTTTTGGAAATTAATTTGGTGGAACAAGTTTCGATTTTTAGAACCTTTTTTGAGGCTATAAATAAGGCTTTCTGATCCCAAGTTTTCTTGTGTGTAAGTAAGAGATCAAACTCGCTACGCGTTTTTATCTGATTGTTCTCTCGAATTCTCAATCAGGTCCTCTTGTTTCAGTCCCTGATCTGAAAATCAATTACCAAAATTTGATCTCTCAATCGCTGTCTCTCTGTCTCTCTGTCTGTTTTCTCAAACAGGCCCTCTTCTTTGGCAGGTTTTTGAGTTGAAAAGGCGAGATCTGAGCAATGGCGGCAAATTCATCAAATGGTGAACAACAGACAACCTCAAAGCCACCACCTTTGCCATCTCCATTGCGCTTTTCTAAGTTTTTTCAGGTTATTTTTATTGCTTGTTCTTTATTACTAAAATGTTGGTATCAATTTTTTTTTTCCTTTATCATGTTATGCAGCTTTCACTTTCTTTGCGCTAATTAAAAACAGTAAGTGATTGTGATGTTTTTCTGCATCTGGGTAGTTGCTTTTCTCTGTGAATTATAACGTGTTAAAAGGTTGCATTGAGCGTAGCCTTTGGTTATGGCTTAAGAAAAATGGTTTATTTAGAGTAATTTAAATTGGGGCAGACAATGTATGGTTGCCTGGTCCCGCAGCTCGTTAGATATAGCTCATAAAGTAGAGGAAATTTAATGCAGGGTATGTGAACAGTTGATGATAGTACTCGTAGCTTCATGGTCATGGATCTCTTTGCATATGCACTCGCAGTAAACCAAATTGATCTGTTTAATTGTGTGTTACCATTCTCATTTGGTACTGAATCTGTTTACTGTTTGCTAGTCTTGGAAATGTTCAAATAAAATAACGTGTGGGCAGGCCATGTTCGAATGATGACCTCTTGTTCCTTGATTTGTTGGCGTGTAATTTTCTGTCTTTTCAAAATAAATGCCAAGAGACAATCGAGAGCAATATAAATAATAATCAATTATTGGAAAGGAATTCATCCAGATTCATTCAAAATCATTCTTAAGATAATTTCCAGAGATGAATCCCAATATCGTTGTCCCTCCTGAACAGGTAGCTCCAGGATTGTAGATCCTTTATTATGGTTAAGTATTTAGCTTAGATTTGTGAATGCTGTCGGAGATCTTGTTTCTCTAATTGCTTTCTTGATCTTTATGCCCTTGACGGATCAAGAATTGCAATATTCCTCCTCTCTTTGCTGTCTTATATCTATATATTCTAGTGATTATCGAACTCTCCCTGCTTCTTAGATGAAGTTTTTGTTGATCAGCTTGATTACATTGTAATTCTTCATATACATTTGATTTATATCTTTAATATTATCTTTGATTGTTTATTGCAGTCCAACATGAGGATTTTGGTAACTGGTGGAGCTGGTTTTATTGGTTCTCACTTAGTGGACAAATTGATGGAAAATGAGAAAAATGAGGTTGGTAGATTTCTTATCACATCCAAGTTGTGTTTCCTTGTTTAGAAATGATTAGCAGAACTGATACTAGTATTATTATGTTCTACACTATTATATGTGTCTAATACCTTCATACTCAGGTGATTGTTGTTGATAACTACTTCACTGGATCAAAAGACAACCTTAGGAAGTGGATTGGCCATCCAAGATTTGAGCTTATTCGTCATGGTAAGTTCTTATCGTTTAGCCTGTTATTGTTTCAAGGTCTCTGGATACAAAAGCTTTTCTTTTTCTTGCCATAAAGGTCTAGTGGAGGTGTATTTACTATATTTCTTTTTCTTTTAATGTAGCATATATTTTTCTGTTCTGGTCTATCAGAATGAGTCAGGATATAAACCATCTTAGCTGTTATATGCTGTGTTTCAAAATGTCATTGCATTAACTTCAAATCATCTGAATAGATTTCAGTGTAAAGACTGTTCAGGTGATATTATTAGTAGATTAGGAAGAGCAATTTTGAGAAATTTGATGTTATTATTGTGAAATTCTGGCATTTATATGAAATTTGTGATTCATGATTTCAATTTACATCTATTGCAATGTACAGCAACACAAAATGCTTGAACTGGAAATGGGTAGTGAAAACAAAAGTTTCATATCAATAATGCAAATATGAGATTGTATTCTCTTACAAAATCATTTGTCATATTAATATATAAATATACTGTTTTGTTACATTGGTTGATATAATATATATTGCAGTTATTGAATCTGTGTCTCTTTTTCTCCTTTGTAGATGTTACTGAGCCATTGTTGATTGAAGTTGATCAGATTTACCATCTTGCATGCCCAGCTTCTCCAATTTTCTACAAATACAATCCTGTGAAGGTGGGTGTTGGTGTTTCTGTTAATATATTTTTGACTAGTTGCTTAATTTTTGCTTTCTATTTTTATAGACAATAAAGACAAATGTGATTGGCACACTGAACATGCTGGGACTTGCCAAGCGAGTGGGAGCAAGGTTAGGGAATGCAGTTCTTTATCAATTTATTTATGCCCCCCTCTCCACTGGCTTTACTGAATTGGAATATTGTGGAACAGGATCTTGCTCACATCAACTTCAGAGGTATATGGAGATCCTCTAATCCATCCACAACCTGAAACATACTGGGGTAATGTCAACCCAATTGGTAAGTTCCTCAATTGATGTTTGTATTATTTATGCATATGGCTTATTTTATTAGACAGTGTTGTAAAATTGGACCTGAAACATACTGCCAAGACTATGTGTTGTAAAATTGGACCTTGGGAGATGCAATTAACAGAGGAGTCAGCTTGGCAGAATGTATAAGGTTATGACAACATTACTCTGCACTGAATGCCTTCTTCTTGTTATAGGGGTTCGGAGCTGCTATGATGAAGGGAAGCGTGTGGCTGAGACCCTGATGTTTGATTACCATAGGCAGCATGGGATTGGTAAATATCTAGGTTTACCTAAATGAAGCTATCCAGCCACTATTATTAATTCTTAACATGGTTCTTTCATCCTTTACCACAGAGATACGAATTGCTAGGATCTTCAACACGTATGGGCCACGCATGAACATCGATGATGGACGTGTTGTCAGCAATTTCATAGCTCAAGCACTTCGGTAAATATTTTGTTTTAATGTGTTGGTTGTTAGCATACTGTCTGCTCCCTTTTTATTCTTAGGTTTGCTGTCGACCAGACTGCCATTCACTTATCAATTTCTGATTTAATCATAGAGCAACAAGACAGTTGTTTTACAAATTCTGTTACCTTTTCGTGCTTAAGCTTAAAACATTTTTCCCACTTGTTTGCCACTGAGCTAGTATTGTCTCTCATTTCACTTCTCTTTTGCACTTTGTAGTGGTGAACCACTGACAGTTCAAAAGCCTGGGACGCAAACTCGCAGTTTCTGTTATGTCTCTGACATGGTATGCTACAGAAGTACATGTTTGACTAGCTTTAATACTTCTGATATCTCTGTATGAAATAAATTAAGTATAACATTTGTAAAAATGTTTAGGTTGATGGCCTCATTCGTCTCATGGAGGGGGAGAACACTGGTCCAATCAATATTGGGAACCCAGGTTATCCGACAAACTTTTATGTGAATATATAGGAAATTTTTGTCTAGGCTTTACGATTAGCTCTTAGGCACTTGCTGATTCAGGACTTTTATATGCTTTTAGGTGAATTTACCATGCTTGAGCTTGCTGAGACAGTTAAGGAGGTGAGTTTCTTATTTTCACTATGATAGCTCAAAAGCTCAATATATTTTGGTCATTGTCAAGTTAGACATATCAACCTCTTTCGTATGTTGTTTTGAATATTGGACTGTGAGGGGTTCAAAGTTGTGATGACAGAGAGATAGAGAGATGGGATGCATGAAATAAATGGGGGGTAAAAATTACTTTTTTTTTTTTACTTTTGAAAGTTTTGAGCCTGACCGGGCTTCTGTTTCATGGTGCATCGCCGCAGCTTATTAATCCTGAGGTGGAGATAAAGACGGTGGAGAACACTCCAGATGATCCACGACAGAGAAAACCAGACATTGCAAAGGCAAAGGAATTGCTAGGCTGGGAGCCCAAAGTCAAGTTGCGGGATGGTCTCCTACTCATGGAGGAGGATTTCCGATTGAGGCTAGGAGTCTCCAAAAAGAAGTGAATGAATTATATATAAGGTGGAATTTTCAATGGCAGATTCAGCCCTTGTGGTGGGAATATTTCTCATTTATACTCTCCCCTTGCCTCATATTGTTCTTTTATCATATCATAGCAAAATAATCCATAACCATAGAATGTGAGGTGAGAATTTGTGAAACTTATTGAATTTCGGCAGTCCTTATAGTGAACATAGATGGTCTTGTTGCCGTTAATTTTGTTTGCTACAGCAATTAATAAAAGTTTGATGATTCTCTTTAGCGGACAAACTCTTTCCTTGCCTTATGTACCATGCCATGTTACCCCCTGCGAAGAAACAGGTCAGATACTTGTGGAATTGTGGCCAAACTGTTGATTATCATGAAATTTTCATATCCTATCTATAGCTCCAAGTGGGGTAAGCTCAAACCTTAATCTCATATTAATAGAAAGAGGGTGGAAATAAAGGAGAAACGTAATTGCCATTTGCCAAACTGGCATTAGAAAATGTAATTACCACCAACTAGGGTTACATATCCATACTTGATTTGGTCAAAGCTCTTGTAGATTGATATAGGAGGACACAGACCATATGATTTCCGTTAGAATGAGAAACCCTCTTACCTCCCGCGCCAGCTGGGGAAATGACGGGAGGACAGAACTTAAAACAAAAAGACAAAATGGGAGGTAGAGAACCAATTTCTTTTACTTTTTCTATTCGGAAAAACGCTTTACGTACGACAACTTTCTTGAACAACTCTAATCATTAGTTTTATCTGATAAAACTCGTTAAGTATTCCAGCTATCCGCAGAAAAACTTCCTCTTTAATGATATGCTAAATATAAGTAGCAATTCTTAGTGCTAGTTTTATTTCATAAGATTCTGGGTTTTATCTCTTATAAGCAAACGGATGTCCCACACTTTTACTCTTTAAGTGATATTCTACACAGTAATAATTCTTCCCTTCTTTTACTTTTCTGTTTTATTTGTTTTCTTCTTGTCGTGGGTTCCGACGTTGTGGGCAGGGAAGTAAGGGAAGCTTCAGCATGAAGAAAGTGAGAAATGGGGTCGTTAGTTGCTCCTGGATGTAGATATCAATTCTCTGAACATGAACTACATCTGCAGTTTCAATATGTTCGATAAATTAATCAAAATAAATGGAACTACTGCTATTAATAATTTCAGATTATATTCTGATTAGTTTTCTATATTTTTAATGTATCCGTCAAAGTATATCCACTTTGTAACAGGTTATTCTGCAAGTGCAGTCAACCGAGAATGAGAACAGGGGATGGACCATAAAATGGTACTGTACAAATGAACAAAATCTAGCAAATTAATCAAGATCTTGTAGGCAAGCCCGGAATGGTTCCCTGAGCAAAATCTCCGCCAAATATGGCAATCCAATCCAAGCACACAGACCATGCGCTTATAACAGCTTGCTGGGCTGGAAAAGCTCGCTCCGCATCCTTAAACCATGTTAACTCGATTGGAAAACAGTGGCACAAATTGTCATGTTTTGATTTTCAAGATGCTAAACCAAAATCATGGACACCAGATAAACAGACTAATTATAAATGTGTTTTAACATTATTCACGGCAAAACCATTAAATGATGACAAGAATCACAATTCAAAAACTAGAGTACCCACAACAGTTGTCTTCTGTTATTTTTATAGTTCATAGCAACCAAAAAAGGAAAAACACATCATTACAAGAAGTGCAACCACATAGGCTTTTGAAATCAGCTGATCACCTGCATACCAAAGAAAACAAAGAGAAATGTCATCCATTGGTAATTTTGGATGCATATCTGCTTATGACATTATTTACAACTTTCATTTCGAGAAAGGGGAGCCAGGGGAGATAAAATGTTCACAAAAATATTTGACCAGGATAAAAAAATCTCAAATATAGCAATTTTCAAGCGGAGAAACAGATTATCTTTCTAAGTCCCAACTGTCAATGCTGCTATAATCCTTGAAAAGTAACATTCTACCATAGATGGATTTCTTAAAGCCCCTCTTTCAGACGTATAGTTTCATGAACATAGATGTGGTCACGTGCTTTACTAAGATGATTAGAAGTTTAAACACACCAATACTAGTAGCAAGCAGTAATTAAACAGACCACATCTCAAACAACCTAATCCAAGAAATCACGACTACAGCTAAACCATATCAAGTAAAGGTTTTAACAATGCAACTGAGTAAAATTGATTGGTAATTTCTATGTATTTGATTAAATCAAGTGCAAAGAGAACTGAAGAGAAAAGAATTATAATAAGTACTTATTGCTCTTTTACCTTTTTAAAATCTAGTAAAGTTATTTAAAGATAAATTACTATAACTCCAACTAAAATTCTTAATTTTCAAAGCATACCCCTCAGTCCAAATATAAACAATATCTTATGATTGTAACATTATCTCACTTCTCTACTGATCCCTGTCCTCTCACATCAAATTTCACTTCATTGAACATCATTTTATTTCTCTCCTATCATTTCCGTTCTCTTCTCTTATCCTCGTTCAAACAGACTTAAACACCATGCCAATGTGCCTAAGAACTCGAGATTGCTACATATCTCACATATCAATTCAAGTCAACACCTCTTAAAGTTAATATTCATTTTCACAATTCCCTTATCTCAGCTAGTGAAGAAATTAATTCACTTATAAACACATTAAAGAAGGTTCAAAGCACCATAAACAGTTAAAGACTACAAGGATTACTACATTTTTTCAATGTTCCAACAAAAATGTAAATCAATATCATACGCAGATACCGCCTGCTTTCTTCTTCAATCTCAAAACATTATTCTCTCATAGAAATAACACTAAAAATGGGAATTATCGCAATTACAAAATTATATCCCTTTGATAACGATTCTCAGATCACTCTCTCAGATAAAATAGAGCAAATTCTGTAAAATCTCTTTAAAGGAACCAAACACGCCTTTATATTAACCCTTTATTCAATACAGTTTTACGAAAAGGAAAAATAAGTAAATCGGAATCTAGGGTTTACCTCTTGTGCCTTTGAACGAAGGGCGAGTTCTTGGCATCTTCCTCTGCAAAATCGATTTAATAAAAAAGACGTTCAGTACACTTATACGTACACAATTGAGTACTTAAATACGTATTGCAAGGATCGAGAGGAAAATATGTTACCGGTGAGACCAAGGGAAAACTTGGTGATGATGGTTCCGGTAATGGCGAAGCCGACAAGGAAGGGCCAGTTGCGGTTGAACTCCCTCTTGAAGAAAACGGGCCACGGATCGAACCACCTCCTCATCTTTCCTTCGCTTCTTCTTTTTCCTTTTTCTCCTGATGATTCTTACTGTCTTGCTCTTTCTTTGCTTTGGTGGCTATAAACAACGAGATCGGTTTTTCTCACTTGCTGAGGGAATGGTTTTGGTTTTATCGTGGCCGTTGGATGATCAGATTCGATGATTTGGGAGAGATCGGACCTCGAGAGTGGTTGGGTTTGGGACAGAGCTTTTGATGGGCTTAGAGACACTGTATCGAGTTTGTCCCGTTAATGGGCCCATGAGTGAACCTTTCGGGAATTGGAATTTAAGAACTTAATGAAGACATTTATTTATTATTTAAGTAAATTAACTTTTGCATCACTAAATAAAGACATCTTTTTTATTTTGATAAACTAATTTTGAAAGAGAACGATTTGATTGTCAATATTTATAAATGTTATTATTTTGATCACGTCACCGTTAAAAAATAATGCATTTTTTGCGTACCTTTTATATTTTTGTTGACATCAATTGCTCCAAACGATTATGTCCACATGATAATCATTTAAAAAAAATCATTTTTTTAAATCTTTTATTGTTACGTGGAAATAGATACAAATTTCATATTAACATAAGATGAGATGGGTTTCAACTTCATAAATAAAGATTTTTATTCTGTTAAGTATATCTTTTAAGTTATAAGTATAAACCCGTGATCGATACAGTCACGTGATCTATTTGACTTGAATGGTGACGTAAAACACCATGTGAGAGGTTTGTTATCTTTAAATGATTGGGTGATTAAAATAATAATACTTATATACATACAGGTGATCAAAAATATTATTTTTCAAAATTAAGTTACCAAAACGTAAAATTTCAAAAAATTAAGTAATTAAAAAGATAATTTACTCTTAGTGTTAAGATATTTTTAAATGTTCCGAATTTAAAGAATGAAGAGATAAGAATTGTGGCGTTAGGTGTAGATAATATAAATTTTAAAAATAATATTAATTTATTAATATTTCACATTTGGACTTTTTTTTTAATTCTTAAACGTTTTCCTTTATGTTTTATGTTCATGAATGATGACGTGGTAAAGAAAATATTGAGATTAATTTTCAAATGAGATTATCAACTTAAACTTTAAAATTGAAAAACGAGGGTCATCTAAGATGTGTATGTAATCCCTATAACGAATTTCCTTTTTGCTTATTTTCTCCTAATAGTTGCCATCTACTTTACTTCTTTTCTTCCTTTATTACTTGATCTTATGTTCTCCTGTCAATTCTTTCTATCGAACTGTGTTACTTGATTAAACATTGTCGTTCAGCTTGTTGGGCATTATTTTATGGTAAAAGGTGTTGTTGAAACTTTTAGGTATAATATTTAAAACGGTTATTAAATTCTTTAAGAAAATTTAAATAAATAATAAATTTTTATTATATTTAATTAAATTTTTATATTTTTATTTTAAGTAAAATAAGTATTTAAGATTGACTAATAGTTAATTAATTATCATTAATCAAATCATTTATAGTACATGGTGTTAATTCGATATATTGACATGTTATAGTGAATGATGATGTAGTATAATGATATGACCGCATGACATTTTATTTTTTATATTAACATAAAAGTGACAAGTAATGTTTTAATTAATAATAGTAAATCAATCGTTAATAATAAGATTTAATTGAACTAAATAGAAAAATAAATACTTATTTAATTTTTTTACAATAATTTAAAAACTTTTTAAACTATTATGCCAAACTTTTAAATATACTAGTTGTTTGAAAAGTGCAAATGTAATTGAACTTTTTTTAAATACTAATGGATAATATTGTTGTCTATTACAAAAAAAAAAACATTAATGTATCTAACAAGTTTTTTTTTTTGTTACATTACATCAACTTCTTCTTTTTGATTAATGAATAATATATGCCTTTTTAAATAAACTTTTTATTGTAACTCTTTTTAAAATCTTGACTTTGAATCTTCAATTATTGGCATCTAAAATGTACTAATTTTTAATTTTCGTGTAATGGGAGTAAATCTCATAATTAATTTGTATTTAAAAAAATTTATTTTCATCCGTGATCTAATAAAATACTGGATCTTTCATCTATTTATCAATATCTAGTTAATATTCGAATAAATTTATCATTTGTACGTCTGTCAAATTATCATGTGGTAAAGTTTATTCATATTCTAATCAAGTTTTAGTGACAATTTGACAAATGAATAGATTTATAATATATTTAAAACTTCACGAATGAAAAATTTGAATTTCTTAAATTGCAGATAAAAAAAATCAACAACTAATAATGTAATTTATTCAATGACCGAATTTTATTTTCTTTTCAACCCGATTTGATCCGATTTCATCCCTTTTTAAGGAGAAAGAGTTGCTTTGTGAGTCGAGACCCATTTTTATTACAATTGAAATCAAAGCAACTTGATTTTTTATATATACTGAAACAACATTTCATGACAAGCTATGTACTG
The DNA here is from genome assembly GCF_000208745.1 of Theobroma cacao. Taxonomy (NCBI): domain Eukaryota; kingdom Viridiplantae; phylum Streptophyta; class Magnoliopsida; order Malvales; family Malvaceae; genus Theobroma; species Theobroma cacao. The sequence goes on from NC_030858.1 coordinate 36,534,061, forward strand.
CTTCGTACATTACGAGCCGATCTTTTTGGCTGGTTGGACTTGTGATTGATCGTTCATATTAGTATAACCTTTTTGTATTTAGTTGACGTTAGTATGTATGGAATTTTGTTTAAACTTAGATGAGTACAGAGGGCTTTGAATTAACTTAGATAAGTGATTTACACAGCCAAAAACTCCATAGAATTCAACCACTGGAATTATATATTTTTCTAAATAAAGAGTTTTTTATTTTCTCGAGTACTTAGACCGATAATCTCATTATATATTTACTTGCATATATATATATATATATAAAAGATCAATTTTCTTTTACTTATACTTTTAATATATCTTTATATGATAAATTTTTACCATGTTTAGAAATTTTGAAGTCATATTTAGGATATTATGAAGATTACGTGATAATGGATACTACTACTTTGAAAATTAATTTTGGTCAAAAGACCGATTGGAATTTGGAAGGATCTTATAAAATTAAATCCCCCATGCACACAACTCACCTATGATATGCAATGCTTAGGAATAGTTTTCTATTTTTCCATGTGATCTAGCAATAGAAACCCTTACTATTATATAAGGAGTAATAACATTAAAAAAAAAGCATAAACCAAATCGTCAAGATAGTTTGATTAATGACTCATGATTCACAATCCTCAAGTATAATCTACTGTACAACAAGGATGAAGGAAATAATATATATATAAATAAGAAATCAAATTGATTAATTGAGCCAACTGAGAGGACAAGATTTAGGCATATAATTTTCCGTACTGTTAATACATTATCGTAAAAGAAACCCTTCTGAACAGAGCATTACTAAGAAAAACGGACTGTTACGAAATATTTGAAAAATTTAACCCAAAGCCCAAAACGGCAAAACGGGAACTCTTTTTTTAATTGCATTTGCCCCTTTGTTTTCCCGCTGTCCGTTAAAATGTAAAATCAAAATCACTATCAGAAAAAGTTCGGACCCGCCTAATTTGAAATTCTTATACATTAAAAAAAGCACAATCCGCGTCATATGTCATAAAATTTATCCCAGCCGTCGATGATAATTCTATCTACGGTTCATATGTAATTCACTGAACATCAGTACATCACACACTTGTCGATAAAAATGAGTTCCAAGTTGAAAAATTCCAAACACCACAATCCGCGCACTTACATTGCACGCTTAACAACTATCGATTTGGCACTCTATCAACGGTTTATATAACTCAGCCTTTTTCACGCGGATCGATATTTTCAGCCGTCGATAAAATTATAATCGTACGATTCAAATTAGCCCCCCGCCAAACATTTTTAATCGCCTTACCATTCACAGCTCTTCTGTAATCTCATTCATCATTTCGATAGGTCTACCAAAAAACCCAAAAGGTTTCGAAGAAAATGTCGGGAAGAGGAAAGGGAGGTAAGGGGCTTGGAAAGGGAGGAGCCAAGAGGCATAGGAAGGTTTTGAGGGATAACATCCAGGGAATCACTAAGCCCGCCATTCGCCGTCTGGCTCGTAGAGGAGGTGTGAAGAGGATCAGCGGCTTGATCTATGAAGAAACCAGAGGAGTCTTGAAGATTTTCTTGGAGAACGTGATTCGCGATGCTGTGACATACACTGAGCACGCAAGAAGGAAGACTGTTACTGCCATGGATGTTGTTTACGCATTGAAGAGGCAGGGCAGGACTCTCTATGGCTTTGGTGGTTAAGATTCTGTACTCTTTAGTATAGATTTAGCTTTGGCATTATTAAGTTTGTCAATTGTACATCTTGGCTATAGATCTTGCCTTTATGTGATTGTTTCAGTTCCCTTGTTGATGTTCTTGTAATCTGTAATCTTGAATATGGGCGATGGATTTCCTTCATCAAGCCTTTGCGCGCTTTTCCATTTTTAATCTTTCACTGTTTCCAGGTAATTGGTTTTACATCAAATTAAATAACACGATTTATCTTTATACTATAGTTTAATACATCCTAGTTATGGAGCGGGCAAGTCATATGATGGTCCCGACCATCGTGCTTGGTCGTAATCAGCCAATCGACCATCCTGCAAGCGGCGCTGCCTGTCTTAAAACTTTTGTATTGAAAATTAATCAGTATATAAAATATTGGATTATTATGAACGTGCAATTAAATTCGCGGTATTGTGCATAAATAATTCTTTGATCCAATTCCTTCTTGTGATGGTAGCATTCCCCTTGGGCTGGCTCTAGATCTTTCTTTTCACGATAAAGGGAAAAAGGGGAACTAGGAATCTTGCCCCATAGCGAGAAGGTACAGTCATTCAAGCAAGCTCTTTGCAGAAATTGTGGTGCTTATTGGAACATCACTTCGCTTCATCCAAAGGTTAAAATCCACGTCCTTGATATAAGGACATAATTACAGTATTAACCTATACTAATTTTCCCCACAGCTTTCTATTATCCGGAATCGAGTTGCAGTATATGATGTTGCCAACACAATATCTAGCGACTGGTCGGAAGCTAGATATATAGCTGATAATAGCATTCAATTTGGATCACCTTTCTGCCTTTGATGTCTCAAAATTTTCCTTGTCAAAATTGGTTACCTTTACCGTAGTAACCCGTGACAATAACATATCACTTGAAGACAACAAAAACAGTAGCTGCTGCCGGTAGTGACATCTGTTAGACACTCTGTTAACCACCACTACCTCGCCACGTGTCATATGGCACCCACTGTTTTGCTGACGTGGAGGTGGTCTCTCCGATAGGACCAACAAAGTGAACTCCTTCACTGCCTTCCCTACTTTTATTATCCTCCCTTCCTGGAAAAATAGAAAAAGGAAAACACTTTTTGTTTCCAGATTTTGGTAGAAGAGACAAAAAATAAAAAAAAAGGCAAAAACTCACCTCCTGATATCTGCACGTTTCGACGAGAAGGTACACTTGAGCTGAGCAAATCGAGCTCTGGCATTTTCAGCGGTGGTTTCCCGTTGACGGTATGGGAGTGCCGAGCGACGACGTCGTTTTGATCCAGAAAGGAAAGAAGCCAGGAGAGCCTCACGTAATCACTGTTAATTGTCCTGATAAGCATGGCCTCGGATGCGATATTTGCCGTATAATTCTTGATTTCGGTCTTTACATCACCAAAGGAGGTGAATTCTTAGCTCCCTCTTGCATAATTGCTTTCCACCTCTTTTTATTTTTACTGCAATTAGTGTTTTTTCTGTTTAAATAATATGATTTATGATTAGATTTGCATTGTTTAAAATTAGGAATTCTTTTTAGTTAATTAAGTTCTAGAACTTTTCTTTGACGTAAATGGAAACCTGGAGTTTTTTAGATTAGCTATGTTTTAATGGTAGACAATTTTGGTTGTAGATGTTTCAACGGATGGAATTTGGTGCTATATGGTATTTTGGGTGGTTCCTCATTCGAGCTCAATTTTTGTAAGGTGGCCAAGTTTGAAGAACCGCCTTCAGTCCATATGTCCCTCTTGTTCGGTGACATTTTACTTGAATGATCAAACTTCACACTCTGCGGCTTCTCCGGTTTACTTGTTGAAGTTCTTTTGCCTTGATCGGAAAGAATTGTTACATGGTAATTGTGATTCCAATTAATGTTCCTTAATTGAATGTGAATTTGGTGTGCCACGGGTGTATGTGTGCAATATGCACGGTCAGTTCTAATGGAGTTGGAAACTTTGCTTTAGATGTTACACAGGTTCTCTGCGAGCTCGAGCTAACAATTCAAAAGGTGAAAGTCACGACGACCCCTGATGGCAGAGTTCTTGACCTCTTCTTTATAACAGATAACATGTGAGGTTTCATTTTGAGATGTGTGCAATACTTTTCCTTTTGAGAAATATTTTCCAATGAACAGTATTCTGTTGCTTATGGAGGTTTTTTTTTTTTTTTTGGTATTATTAATGAGAAATTTTAGTTCTTTGTTTCTATTCAGAAGGTTGACGCATCTAGGCTCTAGCAGTTAAATGTTATTCAGAAGTTATTTAATTTTGGACCACTTATCATGTGGTCCACTTGTAGTGAAAGTGAAATTCATGTCATGTCATGTAGTTTGTGGTTTTATTTGCCTTTGATCATCTTGTTTCTTTTCTTATATTTTTATTTGTTTTCTGCATAGTTTGTTTTTGTGTTTTAGTTTCTCAAAGACCTTATCTGTCATGGAAAACCAAAACTAGATGCCAAAAACACCTGTTCTTCTTGATGCCTGTATTAGTGCCTTTGCTTACGGGTAATGGAGAATGTCACTTCGTTGAAAAGTGAAAATAACATGGTACATAGTGATTTTTGCGCTGTTATTTGTAGATTTGGGGGTCTAGAATTTCTCAATCAGTTATGGCAATTGAATAATTGTATTGATAATAACCAATCAATCAAGGAATAAAGTATTAAAAGGTTCGGTTATTGATCTCAGTTATGTATGCAACATTGTTTCAGGGAGCTTTTACACACAAAAGAACGACAAGATGACACATACAAGCAATTAAATGCTGTGTTGGGTGAATCTTGTATCAGTTGTGAACTCAAGTTGGCTGGTCCTGAGTATGAATGCCATCATGGTATCTTGTCTCTTTCTCCTGCTGTAGTAGAAGAGTTATTTCGTTCTGAACTATCAGACAAGGAGACTCGTTCACAAGCTCTTAGCCCAGATATGACAAAATTGAAGAAAGCAAATGTAGTGGTAGACAATTCATTGAGCCCAGCTCATACATTGCTCCAATTACATTGTGTTGATCACAAAGGTCTTTTCTACGATGTATTGAGAACTTTGAAAGACTGCAATATCAAGGTATTGTATGTCCTGCTAAAATTTTTGATGTTTGACAAGTACCTTATAAAATTAGTTTCTGTTGTATGGTATAATAGTGTGCCTGTTTAATTATGCTGCATAGTCCCCGCATCTATTAGGTTGAAGATGTCTCGCTACCAAGTTTATATTTTTCAAAATGACATGATTGAGGTTTAGTAATTGTCCTTAGAATTTTTCATTGCCCTATGAAATAAACAACACAAATTTATTTTGTCTGTTCACAAAATGTGACTACCAGGGTTGATAGCTGGTAATTCTAACCCTTTCCTTAGATTAGGCCTAGGGGCCATAAAGTTTTGGGACCCTATTGAACCATAGTCATGGTGAGTGGTGTTATCAAAGAGCTGGTTTCCAAGGTTCTCCATCGGCTTGTTATCCTGAGCCACAGGATTACCTATTGCTGAATGATAGTGCTCACGGTTGAAATGACTTTGGTGTCTAGTTGATTGATTTAATGTATCCTCTCCCCCTCCCTCTGCTTTGGCTTTTACTTAAATTTCCACTGGGGTGATAGATGCTATTTGTTTCTTTTTTCCCAGATAGCTTATGGTCGGTTCTCACCCACTTTCAATGGCTATCGTGATATCGACGTATTTATTCTGCAGAAGGATGGGAAAAAGATTGTTGGTCCTGATAAGCAAAATGGATTATGCTCTCGTCTGAAGGTGGAAATGCTTCACCCATTGCGTGTCATCATTTCAAACCGGGGCCCAGATACTGAGCTTCTGGTTGCTAATCCAGTTGAATTATCTGGAAAGGGAAGACCGCGGGTTTTCTATGATGTTACACTGGCTCTAAAGGGTCTGGGGATTTGCATATTCTCGGTAAGAAATCATTGCATTAAAAGAAAAGTGATTTAAAAACCATCAACAGATTGTAACTTTTGTGAACTTGCTTTGATATAACATAATGGAAAGAGAACAATGATGCAATGCCTGGTAGTTCAAACTAGAAGACTGAATATGTATTTCCATTGTTTAATACCACTATGGTCGCATGTTTGGCTATTTTGAGCTAAAGATTTTATGGCAAGAAGGTTATTGGTTCATTCAGCCCAGTCAAATCAGCAAACGTTCTTGTTGAATCTCTTTTTCCTAGAGAGTTGCCAAATCATTGTTTAAACTACTTGTAACCATTTGCTTTCTTGGTTTTTAGGCTGAAATTGGAAGACACTCAAGTTCAGATCGTGAATGGGAAGTCTACAGATTTCTTTTGGACGAGAACTGCAGATTCCTGTTATCAAGTATGGTAGCTAGAAATCAGATTGTAGATAGAGTTAGAAGAATGCTGATGGGTTGGTGAGTGGAGTCATCTTCCTTGTAGCTGGAATGTTAGTCCCACCCTCACTTAATGCTCTTTCTCCTGCTTTCAGTCTTGGGTGCAATGCACTGATTCCCCATTATATCTTTATGCATTTGGCTTGTATTCTCAAAGAATCCCTCCTTTAACAACCTACGTTGAGCATATGCCAGTTCAATTATGATTGCTCGTTATCTGTTGTAGAGAAGAATGTCCAAGACTTGCCAATCTGATGTAGAGCATGTTCATCCAGTCCGTTCTTGGTTTACCAAACTAAGGATGGATTTGTCGGAGAAAGGGTTGCCATTGTTTGCTCTTCTTATGCCACGCTGCATTTTCAGCTGTAAATTTGTAGGGAAATCAGATTGTATTAGCTTGTATGAATTTGTTTTAAGAATGAATAAACATTAATAAAAGCCTTATATCTTCTTTTTAATTGCTTTTTTTTTTAAACTTTGATTCACTGCTAAGTTAGAAGGTATCACAGCATTAGGATGGCATTAAATCCTAAACACTTATCTTAAACCAGTCGGTCGAGTTGACAAAAAACTGTCAATTTTAGCAGGCATGTAACGCGAAAAGTCCGTCACCTTCAGTTCTGCAATTCAAAGCTCAAACGTAACAAAATGCTTTAATCTCTTTTTTTTTGGACCAATTCAGTCTATCAAGGATCATAATCTTTTTGCAAGAGCAAAATAAACAGTGACGTCATTGATGAATTGTTCTAACTGATAGGAATGTTTGTAAGGACAGTCTGATCTCTGATTGAGAAATTATTAGTAATAATTACTTTATATGTTGATCGTATAATCAGAAACACACGTGGCCCGAAATGAGTTTATACCAATGGCTTTGCAATCTCCCACGCGGGTGACGGTATAATTTCCTTCTATTGCTTATCCAGATTCATCCCTCCACCTCCAAGAATGAAAACAGACACGTGGAAAATGACAAAACGCACCATACCACCACGACATCAAAAATCCTTGTCACCATTTCCCCTTTGCCTGCTCGCCCTTTTTCGTCTTCTTTAATGAGTAAAGGCTCTCCCTTCCACTCCCCACGCTGTTGCTTCTCTTCCACGCCAGATCACCCTTCGCTTCCTTTCCCTTGTCTTTATTAAACAATTAATTAATTAATTAATTTAACACCGTTTAATTATTCTTATTGGATATAAGTCCACGGCCTTTTACGCTGTCGGTAAAAGGTCAAAACGGCTACTGCCATCCATTAACGAGAAAGCTTTTATTTGGAGAGAATAGAACATAAACGAAATTTCTTTTGTTCGATTGCTCTTTGTTTGGATCAAATTCATATTCCTTTCTCTCAAATGATAGATTTTCTTTCTATTCTTCTCCTTTTGAGATCTTAACATAAAAATGCAGCAACAAGAAGCTTCTTCAAGACCTCGAAGCTCCGCTTATCTCAACGCGCTCACACAAGAAATCGAGAAAAAGCTTCAGCGGGTACGTTTTCTCACCTCTCTGTTTGTTTCTCGAGAAAACCGAAGGAAAAGCAGAACGATTTTCAGTTTTATTTTTTTTTCCAATCAATCTTTGCATTATTTTATCGTTAAGTTGTAAGTTTGACATTTTAGGTAATGATTGGCTAGCGTCTGGAAAGTAATTTATTATTTCCGTTAATATATTGATTAAATAGTAATAAAAGCATTTTTTCCGATTAGTTTTTGCTTAATTTTCTGTTAGAGCTTTTTGATCTGATGTATATTCAAATTTGTTACAGGCATTAGCGTCTTCATCTCAGAGACGCAACTTATTACAACAATTATTCGCCGATATAGCTTTGGAAGTGGATGATCGAGCCAAAGGTTAGCTAAGACTTCGTCAACTCTGTTTTTTTTCTTTCACTAAAAAAAATTACATTAAATTAAGTTTAAAATAGTAAATGTTTAAGTTGTAGTGTCATTTTAATTGATTATAGGGATTAAATACTGTAATTTACTCATGGTTCAAATTCAATTGTCAGTTATAGAAGATTTTGAGAATTTCTCATATTATTTATATATTGAAATTGGAAACAGATATAATACTGAGTAGAGAAGAAGATGCAATATCTCCTGCAGAGTACGGTATTAATGGCCGTCTATGTTTTTACGATGTGCTTGCTGATTATTATGTTCAAGAGCCGGAAAGTGGAAAGCCTATCCTTGATTTGATTGTCCAGCTATGGAGCCAATCATTTGCATCCCAAAATTTTGCCCTTTTATTCCATAAATGGGTGAGCAAGCTCATGATTGGTTCATAGTAGTTCTTTTGCTGTTTCATTATGAAATTACTCTTTGGAGCTTTTTTGGTGCTGCAGTAGTAATATTCATTTTAATGAGTTTTTCTCTAGATAAAACCAATGTTTTCAAGTTTGATATAATTTTCATATGAATCATTTGTAACCAAGGCATAAGTATACGGAGTTGTGCTTAGCTTTTTTGATTTCAACCTGATTGCTCACTGAATATTTATGATAGTAGTTTAATGTGAATATCATTTCTTTGGCTGTTGCTGCTGTTTATTGTTGGTGCTATCAACTGAGAAAATGGTTGATGGTTCTGCCAGGTAGTAATTTAGAGTGTTCCAACTAGATAAAATAACAAAGAAAAAGCAAATGTGACTAGTTGCAAAACACATTTTCTTTGCTTTGAAAAATCTACATTAACATATACATGGTTCTTATTGTTTTATTTATTTTATTCCCTACTTCGTAGACATAATTCCTGGTTACAGTCTCTAAGTGCCATTGGGATTTGATGCATTTCTAATATTAGTAGTAATATAGAAGTAGTGCAGTTATCATGAGATCTCTGGATCAAATTCAAAATGACCATCCATAGAAGACCTAGTTGTGGAATCTTGTTATATTCTCATTTCCAATAGTGCTCAGAAGTAGATAATATTTGCTCCTACTGGATATTCTAATTAAGATATGTTGTTGCATTAGAGACTGGACAAAATGCGGTTTTAATCAGTGAATGATCTTTTCAATTCTTTTTCCATGAAGTCCTTTTACATTGAATAGTAGATGCTTTGTATTTTGCCTGCAGTTATTTGAAGTCCAACTGGATAATGCTGATGTACTACTTCGTTATTCATCTGCGCTTGTTCAGGGTGCAACAAATGTTTTCTGGTATTAATACTATTCATTAAATACAAATTGGTAGTGCTTGAGTGGCAGTTTTGTGAGGTTCCAAATGCCAATAGCTTTATCATATTGCTATTATGCTGGTCATGCTTGTTGAAAGAAGTGTCAAAACTTAATGCCTCATAATGTCTTATAACTCCAGTTAATGTTGTGCTTGTTTGCAGGATTGATATCCAATCAAATACAAGGCGTTTCCAGTCTTTATTTCAGGTAAATCATAAAAGATCTAAACACACATTATCACCATTCGAAATGCATGCTTGCTTTTATTATTTATCTGCACTTTTCTTCTTCTATGGACTCAGTACCTCCTTGAGGAAGTTGCATTGGAGCCCACAAGGTTAAATAAAATTCCAGTACAGGTGAGATATTTTTTTTGTTATGTTGAGTTTTGCGTGCTGACGTATTATCTACCATGTGTAATCCTGCTCTCGCTATAATATCTGAAAGAATATCATGTCAAGTTCAGGATATTTGTATAGTTACCGTTTGTCATCAAGTTTCCTTACTGCCATTTATATTTTGAATACTGATTTGGCAAATTCTAATTTTCAGGCCCAGCGAGATCTGTACCTTTTACTTTCAAGGTTCATATTCTTTTATAACTCAGGTTAGATTTTTTTTTTCTCCTTTGGAACCTTGATTTGGAACAACAATGTTCATATATGGATATTCCTTTTATGATGAGCTAATCTATGCAGTTGAAAAACTTGAAAGCTTCTTCAAGCAGTGCCCTGCATTTCCAAATGCTTTCCTGATTGGTGGACCAGCAGATATACTTGTTATTGAACTAGCAGACCAGGTAAATATATTTTTCCATGATTAGATAGTATAAATTTTTCTGTTCTTGTTTATTGTTTATAGTTACCACCTTAAAGAAAAGCCTTTGCAACAATTGATGCATTCACATTTGGGAAATTTTCCATTGGCCAGCTTCAAAAGTTAAAGGTGGAGCCAGTCCTACTGCATTATCTTTCGCAGATAAAGGTTCTCCAGGGTACTATTATCAACTTCTTCTAGGGTTAGGTTGTATGCAACTGCTCGAAATTGACCATAATGTTTAAATCCTGCAGGCATGGAACTGAGAATGGCCACAAGTACGAGGTTGAAGACCAGTTTGTATAGCTTTACCTCTCCTGGTGGTCCAATGTATCCTACAAGGGCTGTCCGTCATGCAGCTTGGGATGCCTTAGATTTGCTTTTTCCTGTGAGTAACCTTTTGAATTGCTCTTTCCAGTGAGAATTCTTTTTGAAAGAAAACTCATGTTGCACTTGGGTTCTATAATCTGCTCATTAGATGTTATGAACTTAGTTACCCTAAATAGTTAGTCATCTGCAGGATGCATCAGTTGGATCTTTATAAGTTTTTAATTAAAAATAGTTTCATTAGTGTTTTTGGTTTTGATCATTATTGTTTCGCAGGTTGGGCGTTACCCTCGGCATCTTATAAGTTTGTTCTTTAGACTATTATATCCATGGTATTGGCCATCTTCATGTTGGAACTTTATAGTGTCTTGCATAAAAGCTGTGCTCTGTTCCTTGTTGAGGTTGATCTTTTCTAGTTGGGGGAAGCTGCCAAAAAGGGCCTAACCATCAAGCCAAAAATTCAAAGATCGGTGCAATAAACTATGCGTTGAACTTTAAATTTGTATGATTGCGTGTATTATATATGTTCTTTTGTAACCTTGTGTTTTTCTTTTATGAGAGGTGATGTACGTGTTGACATTATGAAGTGCAGCATCCGTTTTGATTATTTCTTTGACAAGAAACTAGAAGTAGAGAACCACTTTGTTTGGTTACAATTAATATGCATAAGGCACCAGTGGTCCGACCAGCTCTCTGCTGATCGCCAGGTATAGAAGGTAAAGAATGCTGTTCTCGTAAGCATTGGTAAATTAGGGAAAGGAGTTTAGATCGATTCGAGGGCCAGCTTATATGCTCAAGCCCATAATCCTGCTGCCCAAAGGCCAAGTTTCCAGCACAAGTACATCTGCCTGTTTTGGTGTTGGCCAAAATCGGAATTCTTGAGCCCAAGACATAAAAATCGGCCGGCCCAACCTTTGAGGTATGCATGCGCTAGACTACCATCTGTCATGGGCAGAGCTTGGCAGGGCCAGACTTTGCCCAAGACCATACCTACAATGGGCCAGACAACCTTAAGTATAGGACAGAAAGGCAGGCCTGGACTTAGCTCTCAAATGTTAGAGCCATGCCCAAATCCATGGGCCAGAGTACCTCAAGTCCAGGGCAGACCTCGGCAGGCCCAGATAAATATAGAGCCTAGCTCAATATATAGACATACATGGGCCGAACTATTTTAAGTCATGGACCTATTAACGGCCCAGACTACCAAAAGTCATGGGCCGACCTTTCGCAGGCAAAGGCTAAATCTAGACGTATCTAAGAGCATGGACAAACCTTAGCAGGCCTAGGTTCTGTCCAATATAATAACTAGCCCATGTCTAGAGGTCCATACCATCTGTTGACGTCCGCTAACAAGGCCCAATAAAGACCAGCTTCCAAAGATATAAAGCATATACCCGATATGGCCCTAGTTATTTTTAGTTATATAAGATTCAATTTATTTAATAACATTCGTTGGGCAGATTGGTGGGCCGGGTCAGGCTCAGTTTTATCTATCTAAGGGGTCAGCTCGGCAAGACACAAACCAGACCATGCACGCCTTTAACTAAGCCTCTGAAACCCATATAAATAGCTTTTTCCATAATGCGGAAACCTGATAAGAAATTTGAAGGCACGATTCATTTGAAGTAGAGGACCGGTCAAGATAATATACTCACTTCCAGTCAGGCTAATACAACCAAAATAACTTGCTCACGCAACCACTCAAAAAGTAGACAAATTTAGAATTATTTCCAACAAATTTCAGTTCAATACAAGTTCTAAAATAGTCAAAAAAAGATATGCTTCAAAATAAATTTCCAATAGAGAATAAATTGGAGATGCAGAAATGTTTGCAGCATATGTTACCAGAGGAAAATAAATTGAATCACCTTGATAACAAACATGAAAATTGGAAAAAAAAAAAATAGACAAAAGATATAGCATAAAGAGTCAGTTTAACATCCCATCATATGCTCAATGGAGATTTACGGGCATAATTAACATACTTGATCTGACCCGGAGAAGCTAGATTGAAAGACTCATCACCAACCAGAAGAAACCACAATCTGTAATATGCCAAAGGGGTAAATGCAAATCAAAGAGATCCCAGACCACCGTTGCAGAAAACATCCAAATCCGACCACATCCTTCACCAATGTTTAAAGTCCATCCACTTAAATTGACTCCAAGAGTAAACAAACATTCCTCCAGATATTACCTCATGGATAAGATGGATTTATAAATTGGTCAAAAAGCGAATTCTTGATCCATGTAAACTATAATGATTAGCATTCAATAATCATAGAGACCTGAAATCAATTAAGAGTAACATGGAGCAACAGGTCAGGAACTAGGCAAGTCAGCCGCAAATAGGAAACCAGCCCTCACCAACTTCAAGCCCAAATGTTGGGGCTAACATCCAAAGCTATTACTCATAAGGAGATGGCAACCATGAAAAGAACCCGTACTACAGCAAATAAAAATCATTGCATTTTGTTGTTCTCTTACCCTAATATTCACTTTCCTAAAGTTGAATCAGAGAAAAAGTAGGGATGCTTCATGTTGAATTAAAGCCATTTGCTCCAAGCAATAGCATAGCAGCTCACATAGTCACATAACATCATGTAGGTTCCCACCATTTTCAATCTCAGCAGTTGACCAAGTACATTCATATGCCCTAACTACTCACTAATGGTTTTCACACCATTCATAATCTTTGACTTCCTCCACCACAATTTCAAACCACAACTGATAGCCAGAGCTTTTTTTCAAAACCACTTTTCGGGGTTAAGCAGCATATTGCACTGAACCAATGCCTTAGCAAGCAAAGAGCTTACGAGCAAGGCCGCACATTCCAGCTGACCCCAAAAAAGAAAAGCAGGTATACGCTGAGACTTCAGTCACTTTCTACGGAATCTGAAGAAAGTGCAAACTATTTGACAGATTCCTATAACCGTTTCAACTTGAAAAAAGGCTCCACAACAAGCTCCTATATGCCAATTGTACTATGCTTTCAACAATATTTGTCCACCAAGAAATCAACTGGTTGAACTGAAGCAGTGAGATTCTACAATAATTGACTACAATAAGCTACATCAGCAGCCATGACATATAATGGGGAAAAATATATTCCCTCAATAATATAAGAGAGTGAAGTAACTTAACATGCCTAAAAGCTTAAACAGGAAAACCAACTGCATCATCAACAACACAAAGCAGAAAAATCTAAGCAGCTAAAAAGAATCCAAAGAGAAAGAACATAAAAGAATCTACCTCGCTTGCAGTCTCCCTGGTTTCACAATGCAGGAGCAACCAAACGGCAATGCAGCTCTGGGCAACGGCAAGATTACTCCTCCCACAGCATGCAGCCAAAGTTTTTTTTGCATATGGAAAACCGAGAAACAGTTTCCACTTTCGTTCCCGTCTTGTGGGATGAGAGTTTCAATGAAACCAAAAGCATAATTGCAGATTACAAAATGAAAGCTGTCCACTAACCCACATTCTTTATACCCAAGTCAAAGGAACAATGAACAGTAAAAGCCCAAACTCCATAAATCAAGATTCTAACAGTTTTCTCCATGAGTAGTTCCTCTAAAGAGTATGATTTTCGTAGAGATACACAAAATAGTCGCTGATCAAGCACATAATGTCCACAGTAGAAAAGACTTAAAACCAATCAATAGAACATGAGAAATGCTTCAGTTTGTCTGCATTGCTTCAGAATGATACTTCTCTAGCTCAGCATCAAGATCTTCTGCGGAAACCTTTTCTCCACGGCCCTTTCCCCGTCCACGGCCTCTTCCAAAGCCACGGCCTCCGCCACCACCACGTTGCTTGCCAAAGCCTCCACCCCTGCCATGACCACTGAGAAATAACATAACACGATTAGATAAATCAAGTCTATCAGTAGCCAGCAATCATTGACTAATAAGAGAAAAGACTGATATGGAACAGATATCCCACACAGATTCACTATTATAAATATTGATATAGTACCAGCTGGTTAAACAGGAATGTTAACAAGCACTTACAAGTATGAACTGTTGCATGCAGCACAAGTAAAGACAAAAAATTTATACAACCGAACACCCAGTGCGAATAAAAATGTGATAACATATGTCAAAATCATTGAAAATAATTGTGAGATTACATAGACACAACAAACAATATTCACTTGGAAACACACATAACAAATAAATACAAGGTGACGTTTACTTGACTGTGCTATTATTTCAGAGAACATATTTCAGGCAATATGTTCTCACAGCACATGGTTAATAAATTTCAGAAATGACCCTCGAAGTCAAACAATTCCATCATTTTCTCCAGCTATAAGACTTTTGTGAACCAAAAACTAGAATTTTCAAATATAAAAGAGAAATTTCTGCCAAGAATTAATATTCGATTAACAACTCAATGAAAATGTAATGCAGCTTTTAGAAAATTTCAGCATCACAACCTAAATGCAAAAGCTTCAACATAACATATACTAGAATTTAAACATCTGAAAAAACCATGGGGGCATGCAAATATGTAATAAAGCATACCCTCTAGGGGCTCCATTTGAATTTCCAAAGGCGCCATTGCCAGCTGAAGGTGCACCAGGAGTAGCAACATTTGTTCCCACGATCTCGATTTTCATCGGCTTCCCATCAAGCTGAACATTGTTGTATCTCTTGACAGCAGCCATAGCATCCGTTCGCCGAGAGAAGACAACTTCTGCTGTTCCCTAAGAAGAAGAGATTTTTTGTTCTAAACTACAGCATGATATAAAGAATTCATCAGAAGGACCAGTTTATGCCAAACTCGATTAGATACCTTCGATCTCCCACTCCTATCATAATGGATCGTAAATCGTTTCAGGTCACCAACCTCAGCAAATAACTCCTGCATACAGGCACATAAACATTAGAAAAATATGCCAAAATAAGTATAACAACGACAAAACATTAATCTTAATGGAAAATTTTTGGAAGAATTGCTAAGCATCGCTAGACTTTTTCTTCACCGAACTAATCTCCAGTAAAATGAATAATTGAACAGTTTTTAACTCTATGCAAAAATCAAAACCAAAGAGATAAGCCTGAGGAATCACAAATATAAGTTTATGGAAAACAAAAAATTCAAATCAATATCATCATTAAAGCAACAAGAAATCAAAACAGAAAAGAAATCTTCTATTAAAATCAATAAGAAATTAGCAGAAATGTTTTTAAAAATTAAAACCTTGATGTCATCGTTGGAAACACCATAATCTAAATTTGAGATGTAGAGCTTCGTTCCGGTTTCGATTGCGGAGGCCCGACCTGCTTGTCCCTGGAACGCCGCTCCCTTATCTGAATACATATCGTGCTGCCACGTCGTCTCCGGCGCCTAAACAAACGAAATAGTTGATAAAAAAATTCGAATCGGAATGAAAAAGAAAAAAAAATCTAATAATAAATAACACAGAAAAATATAATCAGATCTAAACAGCTAGCTACTTACTTTAGCTGCGGTATACGGCCCCGACCGGTTTGCTCCGCGATTAGGAAAGCGGCGGGCGGGTCCCGGCCCGGATCCACGGCCTCGACCGCGGGAGTTTCCGGATCCGGACTTACGGCTTCGCTTGATGAGGTCGTCTAGCGACATCTCTAAAGCACTTGACATTTTTATTCTTAATCTTCTTTAAATAGAATAAAGAAAAAAAAACACTAGAAAAATAAATGAAGAAAGAGAGAGAGAAATTTGAGAAGGAGGAGGAGAAAAAAAGAGAGATCGAAGGAGGAGAGATAGGGTTTCCGCCAAAGCTAAGAAGTTCAGAACTGAAAAAGAGATTTGTATGACCAAAAACAATGCAGGAGTCGACAAGGACTGGAGTCAATAACTAAAACGTATATTCACGGGGTGGGGTTACATTTATCTTCTCTTCTAATTATACTAATGTTTTTTTTGTAAGAAGGCGTCAAGGTGTCGTGGTGTAGTTGGTTATCACGTCAGTCTAACACACTGAAGGTCTCCGGTTCGAGTCCGGGCGACGCCAATTGCTTAAGAATCTGTTTTCTCTTTTGCATTTTTACTTTTTCCGATTCCGTTTTAAGCCATTTGCTTTTTCACTTTTTTCCGGATTCCATTTTAAGCTTAAAACTTGAATTTGGATTTTTAACTTAAAGCTTGAAAACCATATCAGTTTAATTACATAAGAGCAATGCTGAATTTGATGCTAACCAGGCTGTAAAGAAGCAACCATTCCTTTAAGCTTAAAACTTGAAATTTGGATTTTTACCTTAAAGCTTGAAAACCATATCAGTTTAATTATATAGGAGCAATGCTGAATTTGTGAAGTCGATGGTAACCAAAAGAAAAATGTGAAATTGGGCCTTCCGTACTCTTATATGTGCAAGCAAAGTGGTTTCTGGCTTGTACTAGGAGCGAAAGTGTCACTGCCATCCGCAATTAAGAGTTAGGACAGTGCTCACATATTCCTAATGCCTGTAGAAATTTATTTATTTTTGGCTACCTAGGAAAATAACTGATTTAAAAAGTTTTGAAAGGGCCCAACCGGGTTCGAACCGGTGACCTCTTGATCTGCAGTCAAATGCTCTACCACTGAGCTATGGACCCATGTTGGAGGGTGGTCTTAACTTTTCTTAGTTAACACAAATTATAAAGAAGGAAGTCCAAACTATGCGTCCTGCATCCTGACTTTTTTGTAAACGAAAGATTTTGACGGATGATGCAACGTAATAAGAAAAACCAAATGTTTTCCTCTGTTCTTGGCAATTCATGCGTCCAAATTTCCAGATATATGGGGATCTCGTTGTTATGAAATGATTACACCTCAAGTCATTTCTCCTAATTCATTGCAAATATCAGACAAAACTTTTCGATGTGATTATCCCATGACATGGCACATAACCATTCAATTCAAACCACCACCGAAAAGATAATCACCATGTTCTGGAAAATTATTTAGGGAACTCGAGAAAGATTCAGCAAATGAAACAAAATATGATCCAGGAACAGGAACAGCAACTGATCCTTTCTTAAGTATATGAATTTTGGACATTTGTGCAGGATACAGAAAAACTTGCAAGAGAATTAGCAAAATCATCAACCTGTCCCACTCTCCCACAATCCTAAAGATCGAACCACACAAGCAGAACCAGCGACAACAAGACCTGCAAAGACGGTAGGCACAAAGAAATCCGCCTTGGACCTCTTCACCATATGAGCAGGCAAGCACACTTTTACCGTCGGAAAGTCTAAAGGAATCCTGACAAGCCCTTCAGCCTGACAGGACTGCGAGAACGATGATGATGGAGATACTGCTGATGCAAAGGCCATCTCTGGAGGAAACGATGCCAAGCTTACCATTAAAGTCAATAGAACTGTCCATGTTAGAGCACGGAGTAATTGAGGCCACCGTTCCATGACTTGCCGGAATATTGAGTTGAGATAAGGAAAGAACATGATGCTATTTGGCGATCAAAAGAATTTTGAATGTCCTGATGATTGTAGTAGGAGAACGTGATGAGATGATGATGATTCTGGTTCTTGATCAACGGATTTATTTTGCTGTTGCAGTTTTTAAGACGAAATAAAGGGGCATGGTAGCACGTTTAACTAACTTCTTGTCACAAGGTGAAACGACCAAGACTTGGTCCTCCAGTTATGGTTTGATCCTTTATTTATTTGGCTTGCTTATTGGGGGGGCTCTGACTATGTGGACTGGCTGCTTTGGAATTTGATTAGATGCCAAACCTCCTACAAAAACTGGTCGTGAGCCTAACTAGAATAGATATAATGCAACTTTAACAACCCGTTAAGAAATATCTAGATCAGAAATTCTAATTAACAAGAAAGTGCAAATTCTAATTAACTAGAATAGATATAATGCAACTTTAACAAGCTAAAATTTAAGAGTCTGATCGTAGATTATTTTGAGTCTAGCACAAGTAGTTTTAAGTCATAAAAAATATCTAGATCAGAAATTCTAATTAACAAGAAAGTGCTGCATTATAGTCTGCTTTTCAATCATAATCAAGCATTGCTTCACTTGTGGTTTAAAACCAAAAGATAGGTACAATGCGCCCCACTTTTGAGCAACTGTGACAATCATTTATCCTTGCCATAATCATTAACTTATTCTAGTGGTATAGTTATTTATCAATATCTTTGATAGGAACAGCACTAATCATATCTTTTGAACAAGGAGATTTACTCCAAATTCAGGCTCTATCAGCAGAGCATATTGAGGTGAGTGACGATAGCTGGGAGAGATGGTGACACTGAAGTTAGACAGGATGATAGCGAACAACACCTGAAGTTCTGCCATGGCAAGGCTCTGTCCAGGACAAACTCGAGCCCCTACACCAAAAGGTATGTAAGCTTGAGAGGATCTGCAAGCTCTAGAAATGCCATGAGCAAACCTCTCAGGATTGAACTTTTCTGCATCAGGTCCCCAAAATTTAGGATCAAAGTGCAATTCTAGCAACCACAACCAAATATTAACCCCTTTTGGGATTTCGATATGACCAAGCTTCAGGTTTTGCAAGGCCTGCCTTGAAACAAATGCCGTTACAGGGTACAGTCGCAAAACCTCTAAAATCACCATTCTTAACTGCACAAAGTGAATGAAATTTTGGTTAGAAGTTGGAACATTTAATATTTTTTATGGTAATTGATCACTAACTCTCTAATTACATACTGCTTTCATCTTGTGAAGCATATCGAAATTTAGGATGCCATCCTTGCACACTTCTAAAACCTCAACACGTATACGAGTTTGCCATTCAGGATGTGAAGCCAACAACATTAGACCCCATATGGCGGTTACAGCAGTAACTTCAGAGGCAGGGATGCAAATGTCCTTGCAGTTGTCTACTATGAACTGATCAGGTGTGGATGGCCCAAGATCACCATTCTTGGAACCTTCAATGATCACTTGCAACAGATCTTTAGAAGCAGACTCGGTGTGCTTCTTTACGATGCCCATAATTGTTGAATGAATCTCCTTCGTAAGCCTCCAAATCTCTCTGCTCTTTTCAGTGGGAAGATATCTGATATTGGAAAAAGGAGAACCAGTTTGAGCATTGAAAGAGATGTTTCACCTCAATTTGCTATAGAAGCAGCAAATATACGCCAAGGTGAAACAAAAATATAGTGAGGAAGAACATACCTGTAGAAAGGGACACCACTAAGTATTGTTGGTGAGCACATCGCTTTAATAAGAGATAGAGATTTTGGAAACATTTCCATGCCCGTCTCCCATTCATCCCCGAACACCACATTTGAAATGATATATGAGGTGTACCTTCTCACATAATCATCAACTCTGATGTCTGCGATCCCTCCATTAGCTTCGATTATATTCCCCCATGAATTCACCAGTGCCTCGCCAGACTCCACCATGAGCTTCAGCTTGTCCTAGAAGCAGAAGTTTCATAGAATTATCTCCAAAATATGTACCTGGAAGAGACTTCTTATCCCCAACTAGGAGAATAAACATCCTAGATAACAATATCGTCTAAACCTCTCAGAAGTTTAATTTTTCACCACTTTGACATGTACCTTGACCTTGTCCACAAAAAGATGGGGTGCAATACTCTTCCTCTGATGGGACCAAACAGCGCCATTTGTTGTGATAAGGCCCTTGCCTAGCAAAGCTCCTCGATCTTTTTGTAGGTAAGCAGGTTTCCCCATATCCAACGATGTGAAGCAGTTTATTTCTCTTACAAAATTGTTATCAGCTACGTATAGGAACTGTGACCTCCCAAGTGCAAATAAGAACGATTGCCCTTTGAAGACAATGCCAAAATCATGTTTGTCAAGTTAACAAAGCACTTGCTTAAAAAATAACAGAATAAAACCAAGGACAAGAGGATTAGGAGCATTTCGTATCACAGATCGCTCAAAGCACCATGATAGCACTGCGAAGTTGTGATAATAGGCACACAACAACAAAAACAACTGCAACAGTAGCAATCAAAAAAAGAAAACGATGAGGATGAACAACTGCGGTAGCCGCAGCAAACAGCAGTAATAACAATCACAATAATAACAATCCAAAATAACCTGTGATCAATGCATTAATGACATTTAAAGATCAGCTTGACATCATCTACAATTTAAATATCGTGGTTTCTAGGAACTTTTAATCTCAGATGCTAAATCCTTAAGATTTTTTTTAACAATTGTCATATAAGATGATAAAGATACAAGGTCTAGTTGACTCATACCGTATTGTTTAGTCCACTGCTTAAAATAAGGGAACAGGTGCATTAGACTATGATGTCCCTTCATGTTTTCATGATTGGATTGATTGGGAGATAAAGGAAGCATCTGCTTCATTTGAGGAATGTTCCCTAAGAGGAAAGAAGGTAAGGGACCTGCGATCCCTTGCCTCCTGAGAATCACCCGACGACTTTCTCCATTGAGCCAGAGAACATGAAAGAGATAGACAAGAAAGCTACAAATCCCCAAGACAGAAAAAAAGGTCGCAATGTTGTAGAAATCCATCGGGCTGGTAGCTTGGCTTTCAATGCTTACAACATTTTGTATGGATGACGAGCTTTGCAAGCCGACCACTTGCGCTTGTTTAATTTGATAGTTAAAAGTTGGACAAAAAAAAAAGACACTTTCTGAATTCCATCAAAGAACTGATAAAAGCATGGAAACACGTGGGAAATGTCTTTATGGTCAAAGCATTCTCCACGTTTCAAGTTCTTAGATACAATAATTAACCACACTTTTTCTTCAAGTTCTTAGATAGGACAAGGGCAACACTGGCTTAAGCACTCTTCATTACTTCAAGTTCTTAGATAATGGACCCAAATTTTAATTGGAAATCAATTTAGATTCCAGGAAAACTTTATTACTTGTCAATTATTTGGTGATTAAGTTTATTTAAAATGTAAATATACATAATAATAAGAGTTTTTAATGAATAAGAATTATGGGTAAAGGCTCTGTAATTTTTATATAATTTCTATGTTGGAGATGAATTTTCAGTGAAAATTTCACATAATTGTAAAGATGTAAATAAGAGTGTGGATATACTAAGTTACATAAAACAAAAAGTATTTCATGAGCTTAAACATTACAAAATTAGGTTTGTTTCGAGTTTATTATTTGTTTGTAAATATTTTATGTTCTTTGTAATCTTTAAGTTTATAATAAAAAAAAATTCAGTGAATTTAGGTGATAAGTAATGAATCACTTTAAATACTATCTCGATATTAAATACAATTTTACTTAAAAATCTTAGCATAAACAGAATAGAATAGTTTAACCAATTAGTCAAACCAAACCTGCCCCGTCTACCCCCTTCCTTATATGCAGCAGCATGTGCAGGCCTAACTTGAGAAGTAGATAAAGGTAGAGGCATTTTGAAATTCCACTTACTGAGTATTATAGGAAAGTCAATAAAATAATTGATTAGATTCACTCTCTCTCGTGATAGGCATCTAAAATGAGAGAAGTACAAAAATGGAAAAACACGTGGGAAATGGTTTTATGTATTCAATATTTCAATTTTTCCATAAAAATAAAAATATATATTATAGCATGCAGCAGCATATTAAAATATTACCTATATTAGATTAAGTATAAGCACGTGTACATTGATATATTAAAAAAACCAGTTTAATGGGGAATTTGAGATAAAAGACTTTAGATGTTGCGAAAAAAATATTAAGTTGGGATATTATTAGTTAGATTCTCATTAAAATATTATTTGTTATAAATTATTTGGTAATTAATTTTATCAAAAATATAAATATATTTAATGAATAAGAAATTTTGTTTATAAATACCCAAGTAAATTACTTTGGACTTATTAGTACAAATAATAAGAAAAAGATAAAATACATTAATACAATAAAATAAAATAAACCCTAAATATATTAACTCCGAATGTAAAGATGTTCGAGAAGATTAAAAGAGTAAATTAAATTCTCAAAAATCCATACTTGTGCAAGGCCAATCCTAAACAAGACATGTCCAAAGTTATCCACTTATATAAATTTTAATAGGGTAAAATATCATTATTTCTAAGTTTTGATCGAAATTATATGAAAGTTCATTAGTTTTCAAATTGACACTTTATCTTAAAAAAATATTTTTTGTTAGACACATAGATCCAACTATTAGTATTTTCGTCAACTTGCTAACGAGATAAAGATAAAAAAATAATTTTATCTTTAATTAATTTTTATAATTACTATTATATAATTTTATTATTTTTTATTAATTAAAAAAAAAACTTCTCAAAAGGGAGCACCGGTGCTTCCCAAATGGTGAGCACGATTGGTGCTCTCCCTTTCTTTTTGAGCGAGTGTTCCTCTTTTTTTAAAAAAAATATATAATAATCGTTTTTTAAATTAATAAAAAAAATATTTTAATTTTTTCATCATTTCTGTTAAAGATATTTGTATTCTTGAAGCGAAATGTCCATTTCAAAACCTATTGTAACTAATTTCAATCAAAACTTAAAAAATAAAGATATTTTATCCATTTTAATAATGCAGACCACTATTATTATCTCAGTTACAATATTATTATCTCACTAAACCCACTAAACCCTAAACTTAAAACCCTAAACTTGATAGTAATTTCAACCATTATTATCTCAGTTAAAATATCCAAACCACTATCCGTTGTAATATCAAAATCCATGTTCACACCTTGTCCGAATCGACCTAGATTTAATTTCAAATTCATTCGGTTTGATGGTAGAAAAATCCTAAGCCAATTACTTTCTTCTTTTTTTGGAAAGTAATTTCATTAAGAAAGAGAGCTTTACAAAAGAACTACCTTCTGGTAATTTACAATCAGTGGTGCCGTGACAAAATACTTACAGCATATTCATACCACATCAAGATAAACTTTCCTATCCATGTCTCACAGCAACCAAACTCCCCATCAACAAATGACTGTAGACAGAAGATCAAAATTTTTATATATTTACACATTGTTAGTATGAGCTGTAATTATTAATTTTTAAAAATATTTTAAGAAAAATATTTCCACATTGCTTGTTCTTCATGCGATCTGTTTGATTGTGACATACATCTACGAGTCGTTTTTGAAATTCAGTTTTCCATCGTCATCCATGTTCAGTCCATACACCAAATTCACACAATTTCCCCCGTTTGTTCACTGCAAGTGCATATAATCTTAAGTTTATTGTTCATTTTTAGATATTTTGTATTCTTTATGATCTCTACTTTCATCATTTTCTTTTTTATCTGTAAATAGAAACCATAGATACAAAACCACATTAACTATTATCTCGATATTAATTAGGTTTGTTTTAAAAACAAAACCAACATAAACATCGCAGTAGTTGAAGCCAATTTTGGCCAAAACAAACCTGCCCCTTTCCCTCATACGTAGCAGAATACGCAAGAGCAGCACGAGAGGATGAAAATATATATATTAAATTGTTTGTAGATAAGGGTGCAGGGATTTTGAAATTTAACTTTAAAGTAATTTAATACAAGCATTGAGACCATAGGAAGGACTTCAAACATCTTCGTGTTCTGACTCTGTCTATCACTTGGGACCCAAGGGGTAGTCTTCTCAAAGGGAAATGTCTCTTATAGCTAACTCAGAATCAGAGAAACCTAAATCTAGTTTGGGACTTCAAAATCCTGTCTTGTCTCTGCCATCAGTTATAACAAAAGAGCACATTCCTGCTGTTGATGATGATGATCTTCTAGAATTTGATTTTGGGACTGTGTGTGATACATCTCAAACTCCAAGAATAAGGTTTTAGATACTGCAGAATTTCACAAGAAAGTTCTGGTTGAAGGATTAAAGAAAATTGTTGGGGCATTGCCATTGACTTCAACTATACAGTCACTACCTTCTCCAAATAAAAGACGAGCAGAAAATATCCGTCTTCCTGAGTTTTCATTCGACACTATTCTAAACTTGCCTCCACGAAAGAAAGTTTATGAACATGATCAGACCCCAGTGTTACCAATTTTAGAACCAAAACAGACCACCAAAAAAAGCACAACCTTTTCACCTATTATCACTACCATGGTTGCACCACAGAAGAATATCTTTGATGATGATGATGACATGCCTGAATGGTGTCCTCCAAATGTAGAGCTTTCGAAGCAAACAGTTTTGAATCAGCAAAGGTAGTAACGACTTCTATCCATCCTACTCTTATGAAACTCAAAGTTAGGAAGTCCATCTCCAGGCCATCCTAGTCCCTTGTCCTCATCTTTAGCTGCCCAGTTGCCTATCTCTACCCAAAGATCCAATTATGCAAGTTATTGTCTAACAACTGCCTCTGTCAAACCAGCACGACCGAGACAAACTGATATATATATATATATACACACACAGAAGGCTCCAAGTTCTATGATGGGGTCCAATTCTATCCCTCTATGGAGGCCACCCGTCCACCCTCCTGGACGGAAGGGCAGGGAGCGATGAAACCAGCTTTCTCAGGTCAATGTTAGATCGTTAAAGCTCTGTATAAATCCTGCTCAAAAGGGGGTTGAGACTTCATAGAAGCTAAGGTAAAGAGAAATATCAATTTGTAAATAAGCAGCTAGTTAATGGGCGGATTCATAAGGGGACTTTACAGTTTTTCAAAAAAACATTCATTGTCGCTCGTGATAGGCATCTCAAATAATAGAAGCAAAAGGAAGTTATAGGCATTTCCAGTCATTCAGCTATATAATATTCAATCTCTTCCATGATGAGTGTTAATTTAAACTAAGATAATTTCGATGGGGGATTGCTTATATAATATACGATCAACTGAATTAAGTTGTTAGCCCCTGGGGCAAAATTATGCAAGGACGAAACTGCAAATAAATCTTTAGACATGTTTGGTTTGGACTAATTGGGACAGTCTTGTCAAGGCCTACAGACCATACGCAGGAAGGGATTCAAATTGGCGGTGACGGACACAGCTGCTGAAATCCTGAAATGTTTTGATATAATATAACAAATAAATAGTTAAAATTTTAAATTTTAAATTTTAATTTATCCCATTGAATTGGAAAAAAGAACAGTTGATTTTTATATTTAAAAAACAAAATAAAGAATTTCACAAATTAAATTTAAAAAATATTTTTATTAACAAACAAATAAGGATAATACAAAGAACTCCTCATTGAACTCAAAAATCGAACTTTTAATTCTTCACTGTTGTTCTTGTATCTAAGTGTATAATTTCCTTTGCATTTTCCTTCCTAAAGCAAAAGCAATGGTTAAATTGATAATCAAATAGAATTTATACGACTTGAATATGCGACTAATATGTACGCCATCCCCTATTAAATACAGGGAAGAGATTCATTAAGCAGTCCTGTGAAAGAAGGGTTCATTTATGTTTTAATTTGAACAATCAGCAGCCTGCTGCATTTGAGGAATGTTCCTCAAAAAAGAAGATTATGTTATGGAACGTTTGATCCCTTGCCTTCAAATGACTGATCCACCAACTTTCAGCCTTAACCCCGAAAACACACTAGATGAGAGAGTCAAATACAACAAGAGTGCACATTTTAACATATAATGATGAAAGGCACCATCAATTTGGCTGGCAGCCAATGCTAAGCTAAGAAAAAGTTACAGTGTATAACAAGGTTTGGAATTGCTCCACCACTCTGAACGAGACCACAAGGCAAATAATAGGTGGAGATAAACAAGTATATATAAACATTCCATATTATTCATGTTTCAAACAAGTATATATAAACATTCCATATTATTCATGTTTCACTCTTTTCCATCTCATCTTATAGTAAAAAATGGATGATAAATAAAGAAAAAAAAAAGATGTTAACAGTTTTTCCTTTCTTTTCCCTGCTCTATTCTTGCTATCAGCCATAAAGGAAAGAAAAGATTTTTCAGTTCCTCACATGTTTCTTATCTCTTCTATCTCCCTACTTGATCACCTCTCATACCAAGCAAAGCTTTAATACAAAAACCATATTAATCTTATTAGAATGTGACAAAAGATGAGGGTACCATAGAATGAATTTCAGAAGAAAATATATGAACCAACTCTATCTTGAAGACAAACTACCTTGTCAACTAAAGCAATTAACCAAATCCATTAAGTAATTTGCTCAATAGGTGATGTGGGAAAGTCACGGGATCAACGAAATGGGATAGGATGGGAGTAAAAAGGATAAACAGAGAAAAACAGAGGGAAAAACGATGAAAAACAAAAGGGAGAGGACAGTATAGTTATCAAAAGAATTAGCAAAACCCAAGCTTAATTTCAACATAACTATGACCACTCACCTAGTAGCATACCTGCATTGCTATTTCAGGAAAGGATTCCAAGGCATTGACTGAAATCACGGCACAACGAATAGCCAAAACCGCCATGGCTCTCCAAATGACATGCTTCTCAAGCTACAAACGGAAACAAAAACAATTTCCCTTCGGCATCAATTACTAACAATTGCAATAATTAATTAAAATAAATTTAAAATGGAACAAAGCTGATTTATGGAACAAAAATAAGCATTTCATTTCAAACATTTTAAACCCATCAGTCCAAAGTACTTACATCCATCAAAACTACATTAACCAACTAAAATTTATAAAGAGCAAACATCAAATAACACTACCATAAGACCCTAACCCTAAATTCCCAAATTGCACCAAATTCACAAAATCCCCCAATTACAGAAACCCTAACATTTTCACCCTCAAAAATTCAAGAGCTAGTAAACTTGGTCACCGCCTTAGTGCCTTCAGAGACAGCGTGTTTGGCAAGCTCTCCAGGAAGTACAAGTCTAACAGCAGTCTGGATTTCCCTGGATGTAATGGTGGGCTTCTTGTTGTACCTTGCGAGTCTAGAAGCCTCTTGAGCAAGCTTCTCGAAGATATCATTGATGAAACTGTTCATGATTCCCATGGCCTTGCTTGAGATCCCGATATCTGGGTGGACTTGCTTGAGCACCTTGAAGATGTAGATCTTGTAGGTCTCAACGCTTTTCTTGGATCTCTTCTTCTTCTTGTCTCCGGCTGCTGCGCCTTCCTTAAGAAGCTTCTTCCCGGCCTTTGGTTTCTTCTCAGCAGGGGCTTTCTCGCCAACGGTGGTCTTCTTCTCCTCCGATGGCTTCTCAGCTGGCTTCTTCTCGGCCGGCTTCTTCTCAGCTTTTGGCGCCATTAAGAATTTCGCTTCCTTTTCTTTTTGGAAAGCAACGAAAGCTTTGAGCAAAGAAGGTTGGAAATTTTGGTTCCCTTTCGGCGTCTAATTGCGAGTTGGGAAATAAGGAATTTGGGGTTTGACATTTATAGAGGGGAAACGGAGAGTTTGATTGGAGGATTTCGAGAGACGCGGATTGCTAATGTGGAGTTTTCTGACCTTTGGATGAGGAATTTAGATCGACGGCTTGGAAAGATGCGTGAAGGATAGTTTACGTGGGAAGTGGATATAGACGTGGCGATTTATCATTCGTAGGAATTATGCTGCTTTGGATTGATGAGCTAGGATTGTGCGCGGGTGATCCGTTTAGCATTTCGAGACGCTTTTCGCTGCCCGCCCAAGTGAAGAATCAATTTTAAATTGTCGTCCATCAATATTGGAAAATTGCATTTCAATCAAATAAATTTTATCATTTATAAACATGCTACAATTAAACTTACGCTGATCTTAAACTTTTTATTTGAAATTAAAAGCAATTAATTAATTCTTTAATACGATTTTGTAATTTTTTTATAAATTAAAATATACAGTCCAATCCAATCAAACGAGATTTATTATAGTAGACAATGATGGATTAAATTTAAAAAATATATATAAAAAAAAGTGTGTTAGAAAAGAAAGTGGAAAGAGCCGAGTAAAATAAAAAGTATTTGAAAGAGTGTAAAGATAAGCATCTTACAACCAACTCAAAGGAGTTCTTGATTTGTCTTTGATAAATTATCAAAGCTCTTATATATAAACTATACCCATACTTCGATAAACTGTTAAAAGAATTACTTTTTAATAAATTTTATATAAAAACTATCAAGTTAAATTCTCCAAAAACATCTTAATAATTAATCTAATTTATGAACCATGCCACGTGTACTAGATTATTTTCATTGTTGTTATGTTGTTCCATTCATTTATTGCCCTTTATGTAGTCATATAATCTCTATATAATATGCAAAGAGAGAGATAATATATTAATAATCAAAATTAAGTATATATTATTATTTATGTAAATATAATTATAGATTAATTAGTAGTGAATATATAATTATGCATTAACGCCTGCCCCTCTTAAAAATGTTCATTTAATAATGGCAATTCATTTGAGAAAAAAAAAAAGGCAATTCAAAATTCATTTTTATATTCAATAAATTAATTAGATTGGATGAGGAATAACAAATTTTGTTTCCATTATTCATTATTCATCTCACAGTCACATTCCCATGCTTATTTCAAACCAGGGGGTTGTGATTTTTTATTTTTTATTTTCAAATGTTTATTAAAATTATGTTATGTGATAATTGACACATTTCTTGATACTCAGTTCATAAAACAAATTTATCTCGTACTTATTAGATATTACGAGAAAAATAACTCATATTATTTTATATATTGTAAAGTTCCTTTTATTACAGAGATTATTAAAATGTATGTCATTCTAATTCTGATTACTGAGATAATAATGAGAATTTGAGATTAGTACTCAAAAGCATATTGATATCAATGTGTTGATAAATGTTCACCTAGTAAGAGGAATATATCATATTCGTTAATATTTCACTAACATGACACTAACAACATAAACATTGGGCTCAATTGAAAATTCAAATAAAATATCTATAACTTATTTTTTATTAATATTTTATTAGTATTAATATATATATATTTATAAATATTTTAATAAAATTTTTATTTACGCATGCACGAAGTAATAGTACCAACTTTTAAAATTCTAATTACGTTAATTAATTTAATTGAAATGTCTTTCTTCATTAGAAATGACGAATTCATATACAAAATTTTTAAATCACAACGAGATAGATACATATATGGAATTTGCTCATGTTATATGGAATTAATTTAAATCACAATGCATAGATTCATATATGATCTAGTAATTATTATTTTCTTTGTCTTTATGAATTATATTTGTATACATATATTAATATTTGACTAGATTGAAACATGTATGCATATATATATATATATATATATATATATATATACATATATAAATTTTTTTACAAGTTAAAACATAAATGTATAATAATAATAATAATAACAATAAATTCTTCAAATTTCACCACTTGTCAAGCAAATGCTCATAACAAGGAATCAATTATTGTAACCAAGAAAATGTAACAATGTAATTACCATAATTAACAGCATTGTTTATGAATAATATATTTTTATAATGATTTTTTTGTATATTGTCTTCTTAAATCTTGTTCATTATGTAATCAATTATATGTGGAAAGGGATTAATTAATCAATATGACTACAACATATTCATTAATTATTCCAAGCATAAAGTACGTTACCTCTAAGCCATTGTTATCCTTTTTTTTTAGGGGTAAAAAGGTTAAAAATTCAAATCCATCATATGTAGCAAAAAAATATTATATTCAAAAAAGTATTTTATTAGAGTTTGAAAATTTCTAATTCAAATTTTAAATAAATAATTCTCTCAAAAAATTAAATAAATAAAATGAGAAAACAATTTTTCATTTTGTATGGATAATTAAAAATTTTAGTATGTGGTGCTATAATTCCGACATAATGCTTGATATAATATTTGATCTGTGATTCTAGTATTTCAAGTATAATACTTGATTTTCTTAACCTATGGTGTTACAATTCCGAGCATAATACTTGATAGATCGTTAATGTGTGTGGTGCTATTGGTAAAAGTAATTTATACTAGTAAAATTGAAACTAGTAGTCACATAGTTGGACTTAGAGCAGACTCGGCTTGGGTTCTAAATTGTTTGTCTAAGCCCGACATGAAGTCGGCCAGACTTGCATATCTTTGCGTGGGCGTTCATGAAGGCTCAACCAATCGGACTGAAAACCCCACTAGCCCAACACGCGTATCTTTGTTCTCTCGGGGTTGACCCGTTCACAGTCTCAGCAAGCTCTGCCCTGGAACTCTCATACGCTGATGAAAGCTCCCATCCCTGCAAGCCCCCCGAGACCCATGCTTCAAATCTAGAAAAAAACCTCCCATTTAATCCCGAAAATGAGGCTAACCCGCTCTCCTCGGCCTCTCACAACCCCTCACTTTTTCCCGAAACAGATATTTTCTTCTACATCCAAATTCTCCACTCAAGATAATGACGACAAAAAAAAAGACACCCAGATCATTTCCAACCTCAAACTCATTGTACGAGGAAGACAAAGCTGGAAGATCGCATTAAACGACACGGTTTTCCTAAAGCCTCAGCACGTCGAGGAAGTGTTGATCCAAACCTTGGACGACCCGAGGTTAGCTTTAAGGTTCTTTAACTTCCTTGGACTCCACAGAAACTTCCACCATTCAACGGCGTCGTTTTGCGTATTGATTCACGCTTTAGTTAACGTCAATCTCTTCTGGCCCGCCTCCTCGCTTTTACAAACGCTTTTGCTTCGTGGGTTGAGCCCAATTGAGGTTTTTGAAGCTCTTTCGAAGGCTTATGAGAAATGTAAGTTTCATTCGAGTTCGGGTTTTGATTTGTTGATTCAAAATTATGTGCAAAATAAGAGAGCTTTTGATGGTTTAATGATATTTAGGTTAATGAGGAAGTTTGATTGTTATTTATTTCCTGAAATTAGGACTTTAAGTGCTCTTTTAAACGATTTAGCAAAAATAAGGCAATTTGGTGTTGTTTTGGAAGTGTTTGATGAGATTCTTAAAGCCGGAATTAGGCCTGATATTTTTATAAACACAGTGGTGATTCGTAGTTTGTGTGAATTGAAGGATTTTGTTAGAGCTAAGGAAATGGTTTGTCAAATGGAGTCGAATGGGAGTGAGTTGAATGTGGTTGTTTACAATGTGTTTATTCATGGGCTTTGTAAGAGTCAGAGGGCGTGGGAGGCGGTTGAGATTAAGAATGGTTTGGTTCAAAGGGGGTTGAGAGCAGATGTTGTCACGTATCGTACATTAGTTCTTGGCTTATGCAGAGTGGAAGCATTTGATGTTGCTTTGGAGTTGATGAAGGAAATGATGGAGTTGGGTTTTCTTCCCAGTGAAGCTGTAGTTTCAAGTCTAGTTGATGGGTTGAGGAGGAAGGGGAAGATTGAGAATGCCTTTGGTTTAATAAAGAAAGTGGGGGAACTTGGGGTAGCACCTAATTTGTTTGTTTACAATGCATTGATTAATTCATTGTGCAGAGATGGGAAATTTGATGAAGCAGAGTTGCTTTTCAATGAAATGGAAAGCAAGGGTTTAAATCCAAATGATGTTACTTATTCTATTTTGATTGATTCATTTTGTAGAAGAGGGAAAATGGATATTGCACTTAGTTTTCTCGGTAAAATGATGGTGGCAGGCATAAAAGTAACAGTCTATCCCTACAATTCTTTGATCAGTGGGCATTGCAAGGTAGGAAATTTGAGTTTAGCAGAGTCTTTTCTCAGTGAGATGATTAACAAAGGATTGCAGCCAACAGTGATAACTTATACATCATTATTAAGTGGATATTGTAATGAAGGGAAATTGCATAAGGCATTTAGGCTCTATCATGAGATGACAGGGAAGGGAATTGCACCGAACACTTACACATATACCGCCCTTATATCTGGCCTTTGTCGAGCAAATATGATGGCTGAGGCAATTAGATTGTTTGGTCAAATGGTAGAGAGAAACATTGTGCCAAATGAAGTGACATATAATGTTCTGATTGAGGGGCGTTGCAGGGATGGTAACATGGTAAAGGCCTTTGAATTGCTTGACGAAATGGTAGAGAGAGGTCTTGTGCCTGACACATATACTTATAGGCCTTTAATAAGTGGTCTTTGTGCTACTGGTAGAGTGTCGGAAGCCAAAGAGTTCATGGATGGCCTTCACAGAGATCATCATAAGTTGAATGAGATGTGCTATAGTGCACTCTTACATGGTTATTGCAAGGAAGGAAAATTAGAGGATGCGTTGAGTGCATGTCGTGACATGGTTGCACGAGGCATTGACATGGATCTTGTGTGTTATGGTGTACTTATTGATGGAACTCTAAGACAGCATGACACACAAAAGTTATTTGGTCTTTTAAAGGAGATGGATGATCAAGGATTGAGCCCTGACAATGTGATATATACGAGCATGATTGATGTGCATGGTAAAGCAGGAAATCTTAGGGAGGCTTTTGGGCTTTGGGATATTATGGTTGGTGAAGGATGCATTCCAAATGTTGTGACATATACTGCTCTGATAAATGGCTTATGTAAGGCAGGGTTCTTGGATAAAGCTGAGCTTCTTTGTAAAGAAATGCTGGTCAGTAATTTGCTTCCAAATCAGACAACCTATGGTTGTTTCGTTGATCGTCTCACTAAGGAAGGAAATATGGTGAAAGCTGTAGAGCTTCACAATGCAATTGTTAAAGGGGTTTTAGCTAACACAGTCACATACAATATACTTATCCGTGGCTTTTGTAAATTGGGTAGACTTCAGGAGGCCATGGAGCTTTTAGTTGGAATGACTGACAATGGTATTTTCCCAGACTGTATTACTTATTCAACTATAATTTATGAGCACTGTAGAAGGGGTAGTTTACAGGAAGCTATTCAGCTGTGGGGCTCTATGCTAAATAAGGGTATAAAGCCTGATACACTGGCATATAATTTTTTGATACACGGTTGTTGTGTTGCTGGAGAACTGAAAAAGGCTTTTGCATTGCGTGATGACATGTTGAGAAGAGGTGTTAAGCCAAATCAGATTACATATGATACTCTTGTTCATGGAACTCGTTTGAAGAATTCTTGTATGAACAATGATGGATAGTAAGCATGTTTGAAAAACGTTTTTTTGTGATACAAATTTTTTGACAGGAAACTGAACAGAGTTCCAAAGACCTGTTGTTAAGGGGCTGGCCTTAAGAGATGATATCATTAAAATTCTCGACCAAAATGAATGATGGTTTAAGCTTAATCGACTTCCTCAGGAAATGACAGGTTCATCCACTCCACTGCCAAAAAGAAGACAGTATTCTTTGGATAGTCTTCCTGTATATTACCATAAAGTTGTAAAGTAAGAGGATGTAGCATACGCCTGTAAGGATGGCGAAAAAGTTTACTGAAGCCTTACCATTCATTAGATCAAATGTAAGTTGTAATAAGCTCAACAAGGGCCTCCCTTGCTTATTGGTTGATAACTTCCACTGGCAATAGTTTGATTCAACAGGGCCACTTTGTGGGAAAGTGAATCTGCAACTCTATGCTTTCTACTTCTTGGTACCTCGCAGACCAGTTGCTTTATTGGCTGTAGATGTCAGCATCTTGTTAAAGATGCAATATACTCTTCAACTCCAACCAAAACACAAGAACGTGCATATGTTACCAAAACACAAGAATGGGCATGTGTCATAAAATCTCATGTCAGATATATTAAAAAAATACATGAACATTGTATCGATTTCTTGACATATACGTATTTCATTTCATTACCATGATGTAAAATGGTGATGAAACAGGTGAGAACTTCAATAAATTCACAGCAGACTCTTGGCCGGAAAGCCTGATGCTTTGGCCCTCCAGTTTAAAAAACCGTAGCCATGATTGCTGAACAGGTTACTAATATGAGCTCAGAAGTCTTGCAATAGTCACACATCCCTTAACTTATACTTCAAATTAAATTCAAAGAATACAACAGATTGTGGAAATCAGAAACGGTCCCATTACAAAAAATATATGACCAACTTCATTAATATTTTATACGCATGTCACATTAAATCCAGCAACTAGCAAGCGTTCTTGTTCAGGTTGCCATGAAGGAACAGTTTCAGATATATTGCATACCAAATAAAATCAAATAATGCAAGCCACCATGTTAATCTGTAAGGGCACCACCCTGTTATGTGAGTAACCAAACATCCATTTTTTTAAAGTTGCATGAACAAACCTCAAAGGAGCGTGTACCACCCCCCTGAAGAAGATACACTTTCGTTTAACGACTCAACTGTAAGACTCTCGTCATATAACCTCCACGCATAACAAATTATAAGATATAAATGGAAATCACTAAAACTTGTTCTAGACAATGACTTTAATATAAAAACTTGAACAACAAACCAATAGCATAATTCAGTCAGGTCGATACCTGCGCCCCCACAACCTATTAACATTTCACTTAAAGCAAAAGCAGAAAGCATTTGATTATCTCCATTCCTGCCTCTTGGAGATTTCATAGATCCATTTAGCTGGCACGGCTTCTTATAACATCAAGTCCCATCTCAGTGGGATCAGTTGCTTGCAGCTCTACTTGAATACCATCCAACTCTCTCTTGAACCTGTCCTTGGAGCTTGCATAAATCATCTTGCTTCTCACCCTTGATGTGTCAGGAGACCTTCATACAAACAGTAAGAAAACATAAACATCAATAGTTAAAACGTACAGGCTTTGGAATAACAGTAAAACCCGACCAGTTTTAAACATATAATAATACCATGCAATGAAGAAAATCCTGCTTTTCTGGCAATTCTCAGCAGTCACAAAGTCAAAATCATATACAGCATATCGACACTCATCAGCAGGGAGGCTTGCAGTGAAATCCTCGTAGCTTTGGGTTGGCTCACCAAGCTTTTCCACAACAACCTGCTTTTGTTTCTCCTCAATCTTGAATACTATGAAGCGGTAAGTTCTTTTAGCCTTTAACTCTAGAAACTTCAGCTTGCAGTCATCATGCACAGCCATACCAGAAGCTGCGTTAGCCTGTAATAGTATGGGGTAGAATACATAAGCTTTCTCACATTAAAAACCCCTTCAAATTATATAAGACCAACTAATCCATCAGCTTTTTCTAAGCACCTTTTTTTACCCTTGGCAAGCATTCCCAAGAAATGAAATCATAAATGGGCTAGTTAAGAAATGACATGTCTTTGAGTTCTCTCCCATTTAGAAAAGAAGGGAAGGGCAGAACAATGACTCAAACCAATTACTGTCATTCTCACACTCTTTAAAATGAGAGCCCAACTTCCTCAACCAACCCACAATGACTAACCAAACAGGACAACCACATTGATCCATCGCAGTTATTTTCCACTGTTTCAGCAATGAACTGTAAACTTGAAATCACCTGAAAATTCTTCACATTTAACTGGCCTAAATGCAATATTCCAACCTTAAGAGTATTAACTAACTGGCAATGGACTGTAAACTTGAAATCACTTGAAAATTCTTCACATTTAACTGGCCTAAATGCAATATTCCAATCTTTAGAGTATTAACTAACTGGGGCCACTCTGAGAGATGAATGCCAATGAGACTGTTTGTGATAAAGTCAAGCAACAACGACAATAATAAAGGTAGCTGAGATGACATGCCATGGGTCATAAAAGAGACAGGCTTCTGCGGTGATGCATATCATCTTGTGGAAAAACATAAACTAACTGTTTTAAAAATAATGAGAAACAAAAAATCGAAATCCAAAATCATAACCTATCCAAAATGGACAATGGAAGAATGATCAAAGAAATCCCATTTTGAACCAAAGGTCGAGAAAGCCATACGGATTAGGAAGCTGGTGCTTAACAATCAACACTTCATTAAATATTATAATCCTTACTAATACAAGTAATCAAACATAAATTCTCAAAGCAATCACAATGGCAGATCCATGGAGATTAACTGAGGCATTTTCTTTTATCTAAAATAAAATTCATAAATTTGATTACGAATTTACAATCCAAAACGACAACACCGCAGCAGTCAGCAAGCAAGAGATCAAACAATTAAAATCGAAATTTCTATTATAAAATCATCCATTGGATGAAAAATTATAAAGGAAATGCAAATCTAGCAATCAAAATTTTTCTAAAAAATTAAAAAAAAATTTTAAAAAATTAAACTAAGTTAATCAGCAGAAAACACAGAGATCTATGTTCAAGATAACAACAAATCAGATCTACATTAACCAAAAAAAAATTTTAATTCCATAGCAAGTCAAAGAAGCAAAGATCAAAGACCAAGACTTAAAATGAAAAGGAAAAAATATAACAGCAAAAAGAAATGAATACGAAAATCTCACCATGGCTATTTTAGGCAGAACTTGCAGAGAGAAAATCTAGGGCGACAAAAAAATCTAAAGAGGTGGAAGAAGGAATTGAGGGCTTTCTCAAAGAGACTGAGATAATAATAAAAGGACAGCTCCCTTTCTTCTTTTTTTTTTTTCTCCGTGAAGTGAAATATTTCAGACCTTTTTTTTTTTGGACGGCTCCACTCCGCTAAATATCATGATGGAGGTCGTGCGAGACAACGGAGAGAGAAAAGTTGGTCTGTCCAATAATGGAGCGACGCGTGGTTTAAAGTTAAAATGTCGGCTATGCCCCGAAATCTGGTTGCTTTCGCGGTCGGTTTTCGACTGGGATTCGTGAGATCGGCTCAAACAAGCGATCGTAACCTTTTTTTAAGATTCGGTCCAGACCAATGAGCCTGATGTGGCCCGGAATGATGTTGTGGGTGATACTGATACGCGGGAAAACTATGAAAACTAAGCCCAATTCGGTCTGGGCCGGATAGTTTTATATTTTGTAGTTTTATCTGACATAAAATGGATAAAAAAATATAATAATTAGTTTAAAATAAAATATAAATATTTTAAACACAATGAAAAATAAGAATAAATATAATTTGATTATATGTTAAGTAAATTAAATTTCATAAAATCTTAATTTAAATATATAAAAATAAAAGATAAAAAATCATATCATTTATCATAAAATATAAAACCCAAATATTAGTTTTTTTTATAAAAAATTTATAACAATTATATCTTTGAAATTAGGTAACCAGAACTTTAATATATATATGTAACATCTACTATAAAATGAATAACAAATGTCGTAATCAACTTTAAATGAATTGAAATGATTGTAATTGTAATGCAATGTACCAATAAGTATAAATTGATTATGGTTCAACGTAAATAAGTGAGAAAAACTTGAAAGTTGAAATTAGCTTTCTCAAAATCTTAACGTAAAAGAGTAAAGATAAGTTAAATTAAGGTCATATCATTTATCATCAAATAGAAAAATCTTAATATTTTTTTATATAAACAATTTTAAAATGATTTGTATCATTCAAACTAATTACAAGAATTCTTATTCAAAATAAATAGTTTCATGCAATTAAATAAATTTATAATGTTAAAAATATAAGATTTTTAAAAATTTAAGTAAATATGTGTCAATAAAGATTAAAAATACATAATATTTGTTGTAAAACAAATAAAAATTGTCGTAATCATCTTAAAATAAATTATCATGATTATAAACGTAAAAAAAAACCATCTCTTTATAAATATTATAATAAACATTGAGAATAAGGATAAGAATAATTAATGTAAAATAGATAAAAAATGCCATAATTATTAAAATTACCTAATAAGTTTGATTGATGATTTTGTTGAAAACCTTGTGGAAATAAATTTAGTTCATCGCTTTTCAAAAAAAAAAATAGTTCATTAATAATAAAATGTTTAATTATTGGAACGGATCATAAGAAGAATTTAATTATTTTTACTAATTATTTCGACCAATTTTTCTTTTACACAAAACGAGATTCATGAAATTTGTAATCATTGTGGAAATTACATATTTCCTATTCTTAAGTTTAACTTTGATGGTTGGAACGGTAGGAGTTTAAATGAAAACTTTGATTTTTTTATATATTTGTATAAATAAAAATTATAATTACAATTAAATAAGTTTAATATAGATGACGTAACTATTATATGGAGTAGAATAAGCTAAAAGACAAACTAAATAAATAAATTAACAAATCAATGTAGGGTGGAAATTTAGGTCAAAATTCTATTATTTTTGGTGACATATTCGCATAAATAAAATTTATAATTACATATAAATAGTTTTTAACATAGATGAAAAATCAACTTACGGTGGAGCTCGAGCTTAAGACTTAAAAATATTAAATTCTTTTCTTTTTTTCCATTGAAACAAGACTTCATAAACATGAAAATCTTAATTTTGAATCTCTTAGTTTAGTTAACTTAAATAAGAGTGAAATTTCAAGAGAGGGATGAATGAGATTCTTTAAAAACTTTTATAATTTTGAAGATGACAAATATTTTGTGAGCTTGAAAAGCCTTTTTGTTACTCTTGTCAAAACTTGACTTTTAGCGAAGTAAGAATTTAAGAATAGAGAGAAGCTTGTGCAAGTATTTTATAGAAATTCGATCTTTTTATTTACGTCATTTCTCTTAGTTACTTAAAGAGTTTAAAATTTAGTATAAAATATGTATTTTGGAGGTCTAAGTACAATATTTACAAAACCCTTTCAAGACTAAAGTTTGAAATCTCTACTTTTTTAATAGTTAAAGGTATAATCAACAATTACCTGTTAATGGTTCATGTATAAGCTCTTTCAAAATGTAACAAAGAAACATGTAGAAATTAAGATGCCTTTCTAAAGTTGATGAGCTCAATTAATATAGAAGACTGAGAAGTAAATGATGATTAATAAGGCTTTGAAGATTGTAAAGACTAAAGAGAGAATAAAAACTTATTTAACGCTTTAAGCATGTTCTTCTTTTGATCTTGTGTTTTTCTTAATCTTCTCAAATCATAAATTGATGAAAACCTTCAATCTATACCTTGGAAGCCTTTTTGGAGTCATTAGGGTGCATTAAATGCAAAAACTAGCCGTTTGTTGCTTGAAAAACACGTTTAACGGTTACTTGGCACCAATACCTATCCCTTGGTATTGATACTTTGAGCTGCAAGAAATTCAAATCTTGCAAGAAGGTATCAATATTTACTTAGTAAATATCGATACTTACAAGGCAATGGCATTTTATTTTATTATGACACTTTTAACACATTTTTATGTTAAATGAAAAGTAAGAATAAGTATCATAATCCACGTAAATGTTAAGTACAATAATGAAAATAATAACTTAACACTTCTCATAAATGAACAAAACTTTTCGTAACGGTTGCTATGTGAAAATAATCTTAACAAATATGAATTTGAATATTTTATTTCTATTGATGGTAATTTATTGTGTTTTTTTTTAAATAACTAAAATCAAATATGTTATATTATAATTTGAACACAATAATAAATTAAATCTTAAAATAAAATGTCAACAAAGGTTAAATCCAATAAGCATCCACTCTTACATTTTCAATATTGACAAATGAAAGTTAAAATTCAAAAGTTTGTATTTTTCAAATTTAATAAAAATAAACAAATTTTAAATATATTTATTGATATTTAATTCTATATGTACATATTTATATGCATTTTTAAAAAAATTAAAAATTAAACCAACACTTCGAATAAGAGAATACATTCATTTATTGTTGAAAAAAAAATTATTCAAATGC
Source organism: Theobroma cacao (assembly GCF_000208745.1). NCBI lineage: Eukaryota > Viridiplantae > Streptophyta > Magnoliopsida > Malvales > Malvaceae > Theobroma > Theobroma cacao. Next base: position 36,573,902 of record NC_030858.1, read on the forward strand.
ATTTTGCTTAAATTTAGTTGGCGTTTAGTACTTTATAATGCAACGTAATTACAGTAATGTGATTACAAGTAATGTGATTGTAGGGAAGATAACATTGCAGTGTTTAGTATATAAGCAAAATAATGATTAAAATGCAGGAAATATAACATTGCAGCATTTAATTTACAAGTATTTTGCTGGGAATGTAATGTTAATTTTCAACATTATCCATATTTATTAAAATGTAAGTTTAATATACTTGTATTTTTATTATTAATTTTTATATAATACCATCTCTTAAATATATTTTTTAATGTCATATTTTTTTTTATTTNTTAATTTCTTTTACCTATATTATATAAAATTTAATTTGATATTTTATTTATTTAATTTTATTTCATGTTATAAAATTTATTTAATATTTTTATTTTAATTATAACGTTACAAAATGTTTTTAATAAGGTAACAAAGTTGAAAAGTAAAACTATCTTTAAAAATATTACAGAGTGCAATGAAATGTGATTGCATTAGTTTTGGACTGCAATCACATTACATCTTTTAGTTGTAATGTGATTGCATTGTAATCTTACATTGCAGTGATTTGTTGCAAAACAAACACTATAATGTAATTTAATTAGACACATTACAAGAAATGTGCTCTCACTTCTCTTATACCAAATGCTACCTAAAAATAAAGATACAGATGCGAATGGAAAAACATTATATACTTTTAAACATTAAAGAGAAACTTATCCAAAATCCGAACTCTAAATTAAAATTACCTAATTAAGGCAATAAAATCAGGTAATAAATTTATTCCTTAAAAGTTTACTATAAGATTGTGAGATACTATAGAAGGAAAATTTTTTGCACTAACAAACAGTGCCTTCTGAATCCCGAAATTCAGAAGCGGGAAACGAAAAATATTTGTAAAAGGCGCCCAAATTTATTCCTCAAAGAGAAACAAATTCAAAATAGTTCCAACTCGCTCCTCATTGGTTCATTCGAAATACACACGGATCGCCCCGAAATAATCTTCGACCGTCGATAAGTTTCCCATTTAACGGCTATCGTTCTCCACTGGCTCTACTCCAGCTCTTACAAAACCACCGCTATAAAATACACGAACATCCCATTATCCGCTCATCATCTCTCGTGAATTCCAAAATCCAGATCGGTCTTGCCAAATTCACTTCTTGAAGGGTAGCGGGTGTTGTCGGGGTCGGGTTGAACCAATGGATACCGGAGGAAAAGTGAAGAAGGGCGCTGGAGGAAGGAAGGGCGGCGGCCCAAAGAAGAAACCTGTTTCAAGGTCGGTTAAAGCTGGGCTCCAATTTCCCGTTGGAAGGATCGGGCGTTACTTGAAGAAAGGAAGGTACTCGCAGCGAGTCGGAACCGGAGCACCAGTTTACATGGCTGCCGTTCTTGAGTACTTAGCCGCTGAGGTAACTGAGAGTTAAATCATTCAATGATACATCCATTTGTTTTTTTTTTTGTTGAGGATAATTTTTAATTTTGATGAATTTAAATTTCGATTCAGGTTCTCGAATTGGCTGGAAACGCAGCGCGTGACAACAAGAAAAACAGGATCATACCAAGGCACGTACTACTCGCAGTGAGGAACGATGAGGAACTTGGGAAACTTCTCGCCGGCGTCACCATCGCCCACGGTGGCGTCTTGCCAAACATCAACCCTGTTCTTTTGCCAAAGAAGACTGACAAAGCCACAAAGGAACCCAAATCTCCATCGAAAGCCACCAAGTCTCTCAAGAAAGCTTAGTTCGATCAAGAAACTCTAATTTTTAGGCCTTCTTTTGTCCTTATTTAGTTGTATGTGATTACGGGGTCTTTAGGATTTTGGTTGTTAATGTGGATGTGTAGGTGGAAAACTGTTTCAAAGAAAATTTAAGATATTATTGTTAGACTCCCATTATCATGTATGTGATCTTCATGGAAATGAAACTACTTGTTTCTTTACATACTGTTTCAGTTCAATTCTTTCCTCTGCTTTCTGGGATTTTTGTATTGAATGAGATGCTTTGCTTATGCAGTTTAAAATTTCAAGCAATTTTTCAGTTGTTTGCACATGCTTGCATTTGATCCTTTATTCCATTCAGCTTATCCCAGTGTGCCTTTATTCCTCGCTTTCTGTTCTTGGTATCTTTTTCTTTTTCTTCCAGTAATTAAGAATGAATTTGGAGAAAAACAAAAGATTAATACCTTCTGAAGCTGTTTCGTGTTAATAATGTAACAGTGGAAAAGAAAAAAACAAATAAAAGTTTAAATAGTTTGGGGTTTGGGGCATTTGATTGGGTATTTCCCCAAACGCGGTCGTTTAAGGTTTCTCTAAAGTCTTTGGCGAGGCCGATGTTTGGAAGGAATAAAAAAAAAAAAAAAGAGGCTTTCACTTATGCCAATTGAACTGTGAACTGTGTAGCTTAGAGGCCCAATTCATACATTCAACATTTCAAATACAAGATAGGAACAGACGGCCAATTTCACTTCTATCCAGTTGTTTTGGTTTCAATTTCTTAGGTAATCCATCACCATACGATCTGAGATCTGCGGGTTTAACCAATGCCCCGCACAAGGGGCACCTTCTTTGCCCCTCAAACCACTCTGATACACAATCTGGGAAAACTTTCCCGTACTGATTTCTGAGCTTTTGCCCGCCGGCCGCCGCACTCACAGCGCTGAATAGCAAAAAGCATGCAGAGTTTAAACGGAGCCTTTCGTCTCTTTCGTACAATCCCATTGGCTGGGTCGCTTTCGGTTCGCAATTCTTGCTCCAAATTATTCGTTGGAGGTCTTGTAAAATTTTTTCTCCTCGTTTTTCTCTTTATCCAAACGGTGACATTTCTGGGCTCAAAAAAAAAAAAATCCAAAAAGCGGTTATTTACTATTTTGCTTCAATGCTACTATTAGATATTGATTCCTGAAAAGTGTTGGTAATTGCAGGGCTTTCTTATGATACAAACGAGACTGTTTTGAAAGATGCTTTCGAGAAACATGGTGAAATCATTGAAGGTAATTTTCTCGGATTCTTATTTTCTTGGTCGTATATTTGTCTTACGCCAGTAAAAACATGTTGAAATTTTAGCAGTTCAGGTTATTTGTCATCATGTGAGTGGGAAATCGAGAGGGTATGGATTTGTGCGGTTTGCTTCTGAAGCTGCAGCTAATGCTGCTCTTAAAGAAATGCATTCTCAGGTGAGGAAGTGATGAATTCATTAACTCAATTATTACCATACGTTTTTCTATCTAATATATGAGCAGTTTTGAGATTTTCATGTTGCATGTTATGTTTGTTTTTAGGTACTGGATGGTAGAAATATTCGTGTTGAGTATGCACACAAGGGATGATGATTGATGTTTTTCGACACAGGTTTGATTTCTTTGATGTTTGTAGGTATTGATTTCAGTCAATCAACGTAGGACAACTTGATATTATCATTGCCTTTCATATGTTCAATCAGTGAGAAACTTAGGGGCATATCAAATATCTTTGATGGATAGTTTCATTTGATTCACGAGATCTTTGTAACACATTTCAAATAAATCTCCTGAATCAAGATTTGAACCTACAACTAAACGGTTTTCTAAATCTAGTTCGTGTACTGATTAAGCAAGTGAGCAGCTCAACCTTTGAACATACTTCAGCGAGGAGGTGAAGAGCCAATATCTAAGTGCCAGATCTTTGATACAGAATAATCCACTTCAAGGAATGGGCCCATATCCATGGCCATAAATAACTTATAAACCAGTCTTGGAAGGGGTGGACAATTAACATATAACATACCTGTCAAGTTTTTTATAGATAAATACAATTGCTTTTGTCTGCCAGAGGCAGACTGTTGTAGATGGGGAGCCATTTTCTCTTTTTCCATTGGGTCATTGTGATTGAGTTTGTTGTTAGAGCACAAGTTACATTGGCAGAGCTTATATGCTTGACATGTGATGTTTAACCAATCCATCATTAGGACCATAATGAAAGTGTTTTAAAATTATGGTATAAGCTGCATTTAGTAGGTGTTGGCTTCATTTAGTAGAGACTATTTACCCAGCTTGTGCAACTCAACCTTGTAATCCAGGAATTTGGTGTTAGTGGGATAGTTGCTGTCCTTACATCCTTGTGATTTCTAATGAATGGTTTTTGCTCTTCATCATCATCAGCCTAGCAAATAGCAAGTGTCATTATTATTTTTATTTTAAGTGGCTAGGAAGCGGATCATATTTAATGTGTCTCTATTTTGATTATGTACTGTAGGTAGCTCTGCTTGCCTCAAAAGTTTGACTGAATCTTGCACGCCATGTTGTGATGCAAAATGAGGATATTGACGCTGCTGCCTCATGGACTGGTTAATTTAAGTTTGCAGGTTGAAATGTGAACAATGGATTTCTTTTTTCCGGAAACGTTATAACTCAAGAGTTTCCATTTCGCATGGGATCGGGGGCATCAATTTCTTGGGTCCAAAGGGATGAGTTTTCTTTCATGGCATAATGATCTCCAAAACTAGGAGTTGGCTTTCTGAGTAGAATGTTTGTAGCTTCCTACGCACTAGTGACAAACTTGACGCTGCTTTTTCAAGCGGGGGTAGTATGGATTAGGGAAATGGCAGCTTAAAAGCTAGTTCTTTCTTTTTATGTTTTAGCTATATTTGACTGTTTGAAGTTGTATTATTTAATTTTTAGCTCTGGCAATCCAAGTTTCAAGATTAGCACAAAGAAATGCCATATTGGCAAATATCTTGGCCAAATGGATGTTCCCATATGAATGATAAACTTTGCCTTTCACACTCATATGAATAATAAACTTTGCCATTCCAATGTGAAAAGAGACACAAATGATAGCAGAAGAATAGTCAATATTTTAAGATGATAATAACAATAATAATGTTTTCATTGCATGTTGAAAATATTCTTTTGCTCATCACTGCTGTAGTTACATTCTACAAGTACTTTTGTTCTCTAAGGTACTGAAGGTAAGATCTTATCTTACAAACTCTGGCTAAAGGAAAAGTCTGTGAAACAAATCCTTGCATTATTGAACGATGTATAGTAGTATTCTTTTTAGCTATCATTATCATTCTCTGAATTTTGACTGTTTGCGGATTCAACAAAAATCAACCTTCCGCGCACAAACTGTACAAAAAAAACCAAAGAAAGTAAGATAGGGCGCGCCTGCGAATCATACACACTGGTTAAAGCGCTCTTCACGACACATAACAAAACTAACACACTTACTCTAAAGCGGCACTAGGCAGAGTATTAATCAAATTTTGTTACAGAAAGCAGAAATTTCTTTCTGTATCACAACATATGCAGAACTATTTTACAGGAAATCAGGTTTTGTTTAACCCCACATTTACTCAACGTATCAGATGGCAAATCACCATTGTCATCAGAAAGAAGCACTATTACTTAAATCTACTCGAAAATTCTGTCCAAAATTCTGAATTTCAGATAATATTAGATGCAAAAAGAAGTGCAGTGAAGGTGAATTTAAGAATTACCCTGCCATTCATGGCTTTCAATGCCTTCTGTGCCTCATTCTCAGTTTCAAATGTAACAAAACCAAATCCTTTAGGCCTTTGAGTTTTGGGATCTCTGATTAGTTTGGCTACATACAAAAACAAGACAACACAATACAATAATCGGTCAAACTCTATGATTTTCATAGAAAAAGACAATCCAATACAAGAACCGGTTAAACACTATGATTTCCATAAAAAAAAAGGAAAATTAATTACCTTCTTTAACAACACCGAACGGTGAAAATAAAGTTTTAAGATCTTGATGGGTCGTGAAAAATGATAACTCTGCGACAAAGAGTAAGAATTAATTCCTTAAAACAAAACCCAAATTAATCACAGAGAAAGAGAAGGAACAGTAACTGTTAACGAAGAGTTTGCAGCCTAATCTCTTTGCCATCTGAAGATGAAGTGCGGCCCGCTCTTTACCCAATCAATATTTCTTAATTTTATCCTCAGATGAGGCCGCTCTGTTTAAAGTGTCAACCGTTTGCTGTTGTCATAATCCCTCTCAATTAGCGGCGGATGGAGAGTGGCGGTGGCGGATGGAGAGTAATGGTATGAATTTTAATTTTTTTTTAATTTCATATTAACAACATATGAATTTATGAAAGAAATTGTAGTTAAATTATTATTATGTATTTTTAATTGAAATGGATTTAGTAATCGATAAATTTGAAAACAAAAAAAAATATTAAGTATTGTTTAGTTTACGATACTTAATGTGAAAATTTAATGCAAATTTTTTATTTTATGTGATGAATTTAAAAATTTATATTTACATTGTTAATAAAATTTTATATCAAAAGTAATTAATTGTTTCTCTAAATCGAATTATTAACTCAATTTATGACTGTCATTGTTTTAAAATGACAAGTTTATTGGAGAAACTTTAGATTCAGTCGCTCTTCAAACTACCATTATATTCCTTTTTCCTTTTATTTGATTCTGAGAGCTTGGTTGATTTGGTTTTGTTTTTTAATTTAAAAGTTATTATAAAGTTTTTATAAAAAATAATAATTTTTAAAATTAAGCTAAAATTCTTTGATAAATTTAATTTTGTAAGCTTTTTTTTATAAGTTTTAATTTTAGTTAAAATTACCATAAAGACTATTTTTTTAGAGGATAATATTGTGGTTATTTTTAACAGATGAAGATATTTTTGAAATAAAAATAAAATTCTCATGTGTTTTTAAAAGAAAGAAAAAAAAGCTCTTCTTTGGAGCTTTTTTTTATAAAAAAATTTTGTTTAAAAAATTTATTTTTTAAGAGTTTTTCAAAATTTCTGTTTGGATTGACTTTTTTTTAAAAGATAAATAAATTGAAAAAAAATTAAGCCAAATAGGCACTAAGCTTTGTTTTCCTATATGAAAGAGAATACTGATCTTTCGATGCATATGGTGCCACCAAATGAATCCATCATGCATAACTTGCAGTAAAACAATGCAGAAGCTTACCCTTTTCCCTGCTTAATTGATAGTCTAACAAAAACTACTCTATGAGCATGTTTGACTTGGCTTTTTTTAATTTAAAAGCTATTATAAAACTCTTATAAAAAATAATAACTTTTAAAATTCAATTAAAGTTGTTTGATAAATTTACTTTTTATAAGCTCTGTTTTATAAATAAACTGTTTGGCAAAACAACTTATAGAAATTCTAATTTTAGTTAAAATTACCATAAAAGGTATTTAATAAATAACTTTTATTTATTATTAATTTTTTTGTTTAAAATACAAAAAATTAACTTTATTTTTTATCTATTTAAAATAAAATTTTCAAAATATAAAATTTTTTTATATTACATAAAGTTTATAACATAAAAAAAGAGATGAAAGAAAGTAAGTCGACTATTAAAACCCTTAACCCTAACAATGAAAGAGAACTCAAAAAAGAATAAGAGAAATATAAAGTGAGAGTAATAATTTAGAAAAATCACGTTTAGCTATTGATGTCCTTATCAACAAAGTTCACCTCCATGAACAATATTATCTTAACAACCATAATCAACAAATATTATCTCAATTTTCATCTAATTTATCTCAATAACCATTGGTCTATTTGATTAATTATTTTGATCATAATTATCAAATATTATATACATCATAAAAAAATTAAGAATAAATAAATATCATACAATTATCATATCAAACAATAAACTGATAAATATCAACTAATAAAGAGAGTTTTCAAAGTAAAAAAAAAGATAGAAAATAAAATGAAAAACAAAATAAAAAAAATACCTGAATGCAGTTTCGAAATTTTGAATATTTTTTTTTCTTAATTTTTGTAAGAGCAAAAAAAACCTACAATGATGATTTGCAGAAAGGGAGAGAGGAGAGAGAGATCGATTGGGAGAGAGAGTGAGTATTTTTTGAGAAAGAATCTTTTTAAGAAAAAATAGCTCTCTTAATAAGCTAACGTGTTTTTAAAAATAAAAAATAAAAAGATCTTAATTGGAGTTTTTTTTAGATTTTATTCTTTAAAAAAAAGTAGTTTTTTTTAAAAAACTTTTCACGAAATCCTATTTGACTCACCTTCTGCTTTTAAGCAGTAAATATGCTAAAAATAAATCAATCCAAATAGACACTATATCTATTTCTAAAGGCAATAACAGCTTTAGAGTAGTGACTATTGAAAGAATATGAGAAATGGTAATCTAAACATGAGCAAGTGACTCTTCGTACAAACTGTATGTTTATGAATCTTTTTTTTCTTGTCACTACACAAATGCTCAGCTAACAACAATTGTTGTAGTTATAATTCGTTTCAATGTAAGAATCTCAAGCCAAGTTCTAAACATTAACAACAATTGTTCACTACTAATCGTCCATTTAGAGTACTCAGTACTGACTGATGAGAAAAACTTTCTAAAAATTGCTAAACTAGCTAGAAAGTGAAAGGGAGAAGAAGCTAAATCCTACGAATAAATTACATGTTTTATTCTTTAGAATAATGATTGTCCAGGTCATTTCATTCCTTCACATATGGCTTCTCAGTGTCAACCAGAGACAGAGTTAGTCAAATTTTGTTAGGGGGGCCAAATACAGAAAAATAAGAGTTAAAAATTTTCAAAAACTAATATGTTAAATTTAATCAATAATAAAATATTGATAATAGAAATATAAAATTAAATATAAAACTATAATTGATAAAATATAAATAATAAAAAATGATATATAAGATTAATAATCAAAATTATTTAAATATTATATATTTAATATAATTTCATTTCAATTAAGTATAAAACGTAAAGCATATAAAAAAAATATTCAAGTTAATTTCCTCTTACATAATCAGGATTAATAAAAAAAATGACACATTGATGAAATTTTAAACAGCAATGTAACACTACAACTTATATTTGAGAACTATAAAATAATTTATTAATTTTTAAAGATTAAAATCATAAAAATAAAATCTACGTAACATAAAAAAAAAAATGTCAAATAGAAGGTAAATACCATATATTACATAGTAAAAAAGAAAGAAAAAAGAATATAGTTAATGATTTGTAGAAATTTGAGAAAAAAATTTATAACACTTATAATATATGAATAAATAGAATAAAAATAATAAAAAATAATAATAATATAAATTGAAAAAAAAATAAAATTGAGTGAGAAATGTGAAATCATTTTATTATTTATTATTTATATTAATTATTAAATAAAAAATTATTTTGAGGAGGCCATTAATAGAATATATAAAAAAGTTTAAAAATTTTTATATGTTAAGAAAAAAATTTTAAAAGTTATGGCCTCCCATCACATAAGGAGGTTCCGCCCTGGTGTCAGCACATAACATCTGCTTTCCATCCGAAAACAGCGGCTTCTTCCTGCACCAATGATTTCGAGTCAAAACCAACAAAAATTTATGTGCTAGTAGTTTTATTCGTAATGGAGTTCATATTGGAAAAACTATTTACAGATGGAGGAGAAATCTTTCTTCCCTTACTATTATGTTACAGCAATATAGAACATTATCAACCACCTATCTGCATCATAAAAGAAGAAAAGAAATTCAGACGAAAAAACAGAGTATACTCTGTTTATACTAACAAGAAGGGTATAAAATCACCACAATAAAGCAATAACCTTTCAGGGATTCAACTAAAGGAGATATAGTAAAAGTTCAAGAACATTAAACAACAAGTTTCTCACGATCAAAGAAAAATGATTCAACCAAAAAATGAAAAAGAAAAGCAAAACAATAACATCAAGAGTGAAGATAACCAAATTGGCATGGTTTCTTAGGATTTTAGGCTGCATGTTTCTTTATGCAAGAAGTAAAGACATGCAAATGACTCCATGTTAACTGAGAACATCGAAAGCCATACAAGAACAACGAGAACAGTTCAAGTATCACTAAATTAAAATAAAAAAAAGGACCTTTCTATTATCATTCTTGGTTTGCACAAGCAAAGAGTGATTCATTGGAACGTCCAAGAAGTGAAGGTGTGAAACTCCAAGGAGTTTCCCAGACCCAGAACTTTTAAAACACATGGAATCATGAAAGAATATGAACAAATCATGCAAACAAATGGAAGAAAGAGTTGTTACCTTGTAAATGTAGTTTTCCTTGGAGACAATGTGGGTGCTGCATTTGCGGCACACATAGAAACAAACATCTGGAATTGTATCAAACGTAGTTAAATTTGAGGATAAGGACCCCGATATTGCAATCTTGGACGATGAAAGATCTTCCAGAAATGAACTCAAGATGATATGTAGCTGTGTTCAAGAAACAATAATGTTGAAACCTGAAATTCTGAAAAAAGTTTCTTAAGGCTCTTGATTCTTGTGTTGTTTATACCAGTTTTTGACCTTCTCGAATGAGTTTAATAGATGAAGTTTCTTGGGTTTACTTTGAGATGAAGAGAAGTGCGGTTGTGAATTGTGAAAGAAAGTCGTGCAATGGGTCCTAAAGAGAGCATATTAGAGCAAAGGGGACAGTGAAGGGACTCACAGCCAAAAAAACAAAAAATGAAAGGAAAGGACAGAAATTTATTGTTGAATCTAAGGCTAAACATAGATAAAATCCTGACCTTTAACCTCATGCAACTGCAGAAATTTGTAGAACTAGCATTTTTGCATGATATTATAGGATAGAATTAATGCATTAAGACCCTTGAGCTCGAGTCAGAGGTCAATCCAATTTACAATATGTTTTCATTTATCACTGTTTAAGTTTTAGTTGCATTTTTTCGGGTAGTCTCTTTCTGCTTTCATGTTCTCTATATAAAATTCATGAATCCGTTTCCAATACTCACTCTTCCTCTCGCAAGAACCTCCCTCCTTAAAACCCATTTTCAGAAGTTTATAATCTACCTCTTGGAAACCGTCCGCAATGACAGAGTATTCATCTGCCGAGATTTTAGTAATGGACTCTTCACACAGCATTATACACACCATTAGATTTGATTGAATTCCACAAACTCGTTTCTACATATGCCGTAACTTTGGAAACCAGGTCCTGTTATCTGACCAACAGGTTACAAGGTAAAAACTCTTTTTGTCTCTCTCCATCTATCTATTGATCTATCTACATTCCTTCGTAAATTTTAAGTGTTCTGAATCCCTTAGAAACCATATCTTTTACAACAATATCAAGAAAGCATAATTTTTTCTAAGTCTTGAAAGATAAAGTGTTTTTAAAAATAATTTTTTATTTTTCACAATTTGCTCTATCAAGAATCTTCTTTTACTATTAATGCTTCAACTGTTCTTTGCATTCTTCGATAAGTTTGATGTTCTCACTTTACATGCAAATATTTGCATCTCTTTATTCATAATACCAAGAAATATAGGAAGAAAGTCCATTATTTAAATTTCTTGAACTGTTACTGTGTAGTATTTAACATTCATTAGTGACATAAATCTTGCAACTTTTGTTTGATTGACTTTACATTCGAAGTGCTCTTGCGATTTTTTTAACTGATCTTTTAACTATGAATAGGAATCCATAATATTAAATTCTTTATGATGTATACGCTATAAATTTTCATGTATCCAAACTTAGCTTCTTTACAAAAGAAATACAATATAATGTAGAACATTTACGAAGACAAAAGGAAAGGAAAGAAAAATGTAGATTAGTTTTGGGATATTGTACATTTTAACCCCATTAAGTTGCCGCCATTTTTAGCTTCAGATTTTTTTAGCTTCAGATTGAGGTGTAAGGGTGTTACTTTTAACAAGTACCTTATTTCCAACTACAGTTCATTTCATTTGTGGCTTAATGAGCAATCTTGAAGAAAATTGTTTCATATTCTTTAGCTTCAATTAGTTTGAATTTCACTTAGATGAATGTGCGGCTCGGCGATCATTGGCATATGGACCATTGGCCAACGGCGAACGTGTCTTGCAATCAATGTCACAGATTGCTTGGCAAAAAATTTGTAAGTTACTTATAACTATGTTTTTGCCTTTTTTTTGTCTTGGGATTATTTACAAACTGTATATGTATCCTATTATTTTTAGGTTAGGAACGGAGCATTGCAACATGTTCAGATAAAACTTTTGTACTTTATGGGTAAATTTGTTTTTTGGGCTTCCTCTCAAATTCTGAACTCTATTTTATTCTAAATAAAGCTATTGTCAAAAATGGAAAGTTGGATTTCATTTAAAATGGAGGGTGTAAGAACGAGATGCTAATATGGAATGGGAACCGAGTGGCTTATGCTGACACAAAAGAGCCAGCTTACGACAATTGAATAACAAGAAAGGAAATTTATAGAAGCTTTCAAGTCAAAGTTTCAGTGAACATGCAAATTTTCGCAAAAGAAAGGAATTCTTGTTGATTTTCTTTTTTCATTTTAGCTCTCATTTTTTTTCTATTCATTTTGAGGATTCTTTGAGTAGTTAATACTGTGAATGGAGTTTAATTTACTATGTCAAAATTGTAAATGTTGTGGTCTATTAATAGTTTACTTGACATATCGCATACACAAAACAGATAGCCAACATTTTATACAGGGCAAATAATTCCATTGACCATTTTGATGTGCTCTAAAATTGAATTTAACATCTCTTTGGCAAAATTTATATAACTATATATTAAAGGAAGTCTCGAGGGGCTTTTAGGTTGACATTTGGTAAGCTCTATGCCTGACACTTGGCATTTTATATGTGGGACACATGACCCACTTGAAGTTTTTTTGAGTTTTTGTGTCTTTGAGAGGGCTTTGTGGTCATTTCCTCTCGCATTTAGTCTCCAAATGATTTTTTTTTCCTTTTCTCCTTTCTTCTGTTTCTTTGCTTTGCTTTGGATGGGCTTTTTTTGGTCGTTTGTCTAATTGATATAGGCATAGGCATGGCTTTTTGGTCTTTTTCTACTGTCATGCTTTTAGATTTTGTCCTTGCGCTCTAGGTTTTTCTGCTAATCCGTTCTTCATTTTTTTTGTCTATGTCTTCTCTGCTTTAACTACTGTTTTCTTTTATAATTTTATTTTGTTTTCTTCCTTTGTTTTGGTGCTTTTTTGTTCATTTTTTGTGGTTTTTGATTTGTTCAAGTGGTGTTTTTCTTGGTTTCTTTACATTTTTGTATTTCGATTTGTAATTGGTTTTTTTCTTTTTTTGCATTTCATTTTCACTGTTCTTTTACTGTTTCTATCTTTTTATTCTTCGTTTCTCTTTTTTCTTACCTCTCATTGCTCCACTTTTGTAATTTTGATTTTTTTCTTTTGTTTTGATATGTGGGTTTTGTGATTTGAATTTATTTATTTACAAGTTCTACTCTTTTTTAATTTGCTTCACGTTTTGATTTTTTCAAATTTTATTTTGATTATTTTCTTTCATGTTCTAAGTTAGTTTTTATTGTCTTTTCTACCAAAAATACATAAGACAGAATTTATGAAGAAAATCCAAACAAAAAGGACTAAATGCTAAATTTGAAGCCAAAACTTTTGGATTTTTGTCAATTTAGGGCAAACATTGCAATTATAACAATTAATGGCCAAAGTTTTCGGTTGGTGAGAGGTGTCTGGCGCCAGTAAGGTAGTTTTTGTAAGAGTAAGATACGGAAGTGTAGTTTTATAAGGAAGTCTTTTCTGTTAAGTTAAAATAGTTTAAATTATGACGTGACGTTTAATAATTTTTTTATTATGATATATAATAATTAAATTTTTTAATATATAATAATTAAATTTTTAATATAACGTGTAACGATTATATTTTTCAATGACATCTAATAATTAAATTTTTAATATGACGTATAATAACTAATTTATAACATAATTTATAATAACTAAATTTTTAACATAACATATAAAAATTACATTTTCAACACGATTTTTTATCACATGTAATACATGTTTTATTTCCTTGTCAACTTAACTTTTAATTATAAAAAATCGAAAACATTTGACTCTTGATTGTTATAATTGATATGCTTAATCCTTAATTGAAAAAGTGCTTAAACTTTTAACCCCAATTTAAGCATTTAGCCAACAAAAAATTATGATGATCCATCCTCAATAAAAATCCAAAAAATTTATGACGAATTATAAACTGAAAATAAAAAATTCATGAAGAATATTTCACGATATGATCACAAAAGAAAAAAATCCCGCAACATGGACCATTTCATATATAAAAAAAAAAACAACAAAAGATTTTGTCATCCCGAGCCCTTTTAGTTTTTTCCTTCTTTCAGTTAGTACCATACATGTGTTTTGTAGCTTTTTGACTTAACAGTAAACTATATTTTAGAAAAAAGTAGGGTTCAGGAAAACTAACATTTGGCGGAAAGTTTGATGGAAATTGTGGATTTAATCCAACAATTATTCCTATTAAAAAAGTCATTGTTCATCTGACCTGTACAAACCCTAAACGCTTCAATCTTAAGAATCATCGAACTGCAAAATCTCAAATGCTTTCCAATATTCATCATTAGAATGCAGTCCTTGCCCATGGCCCATATGCAACTCTGAGCAATGTTGCCGCATTCCAAGGCTTTTGATTTAAAGTGCCATATTCACTTTCCTCCAAGGCTCTGCCAACACTCAGTATGAAACTTTAAACTAGCTTTATTTGATTCACTTCCTCCGAATCATTTCAGAACTGAATTTACAATAAACATTAATTTAAAAAAAAAAATTAAAGAAACAAACAATTGCCCATAAATTGTACCAAATTGTATTTAATTTCATTCAATTCTACCATAGTCACATCCGGATCGAGAAGATCCATCCTCAATTACAGACCAAATCCTAAAAAAAGAGATGCAGAAATCAACCACATAAAATCAGAGAAAGTAAAAAAGCCACGCGATCTACTTTAGAAACCCCTAACCCTAACTACATAACAAATTTCCTTTTCAAGAAGAAGTAAACTTGGTCACGGCTTTGGTCCCTTCTGAAACGGCGTGCTTAGCAAGCTCACCGGGAAGTACAAGTCTAACAGCGGTCTGGATTTCCCTGGAAGTAATAGTCGGCTTCTTGTTGTACCTCGCGAGTCTTGAAGCCTCTTGAGCAAGCTTCTCGAAGATATCGTTGATAAAACTGTTCATAATTCCCATGGCTTTGCTTGAGATCCCGATGTCTGGGTGGACTTGCTTGAGGACCTTGAAGATATAGATCTTGTAGGTCTCAGTGCTCTTCTTAACCCTCTTCTTCTTCTTGTCTCCGGCCGCTGCTCCGCCTTCCTTGGGAAGCTTTTTGCCAGCCTTGGGCTTCTTCTCCGCCGGAGCTTTCTCCGCTACCGTCATCTTCTTCTCCTCTGCGGGCTTCTTCTCTGCCGGCTTTTTCTCTGCTTTTGGTGCCATTTTTCAACAGGGATAGGGTTTGTTTGGCCTTGGGGAAAAGAGGGATAAGGAAGTTATATACGAAGGATAAGCTAGACGAGATAATTCAGGTAGGAAGTTTCGTGGTCTATATATAGAGAGAAGTGGGAGGGGCTATTGGTTTGCTCGGGTTTCACAAGGATCGATGACGTGGTGGATTTAAACCGTGGGATAGTTTTGAGACATGGGATTGAATTGACGGTCGAGATGGTTTGGATTTTTGGGATACATTGTGTGCGGCGCGGATTGCTGAGTTGGTGTTATCTTGCGTCGTTGGATTGTGGTTGACGAGAAAGGGATATCGGCGTATGAGATAGGATTTTGCTTTTTTATTGACTAGGATCCTTGACGTGGAAAAGAAGTGAGGGTTGATGACATCAGGCGCTCTTGCGCGGAAGACGGACGGCTTTCGGCAACCTCCAATTTTTCAGTTAATGCAATTACATACGCACCCAAATATTATAAATTTCATAGTACAGTAGTATTTGAATTTTAGATAGATTTATTATATCATAATTGAAAAAGATAACCCCTTATTGCAATTGGTATTCCTAATTGATTTTTGGCTTTAATAATAAAAAATTTTCTGATTTATCTCATTTTATGTGAAAAAATTTTATTCTTTTGTTATATCAAAAAAAACTTTTATCTTATGATTTGCATTAATATAAGAAAAATTAAGAATCATAACGTGTAGTTTATAATCGAATATCCTACATCAATCAACCCGATTAAGTAATATTGGAGTACTCTATAATCTGATTCGACTAAGGTTCAATAGTAAAACTACTCCACATCACAAGTTCGAATTGTAATCTTAAAGTACACACCATCTATACTCGAATATAAATAATTATTTGTAATATTAAATTTTAATTTCTTATATATTATTGTTTATTTTTAAATTTCTTATAATAAATCTAATACTTATTAAAATTTATTAATTGTTCTAAATATAATTTTTAATTTTTTATGAGTTAACCTTGATTTATTAATTAAAATTTCATTAACAATATACATCAAAATTAATTTTCAATTTATTTTAATAGAATATTTAATAAATTTAATATTTAATGATAGTATTTAAAACAAATTTAAATAATAATTTTAAAATTTAATCAAATATTTATAAAATCTGAATATTTTACGAAATTACCAGATTCATTATAAGATATCTCAAAAATAACATAACCCTACTCATTAACATCAAAGCAAAAAATATATTTTGGTTTTAACTTTACAACATAAACGATTACAAAAGGATCTATAAAACTATTTTAAATTTATGGCAACTCAATTAAGCGGTTTACAAATCCATTCTAACTATCAACAGATTCCTAAAATTTGAGCAAGACGAGGATTATAATTTCTCAAGGTATGATGACATGCTCAAATATAAGGGAATCAATGAGGAAATTTGTATTTTATATGATAATTTATTTGATATCTAAATTGTATTAAAAATTATTTATTTATGAAAAAAAAAACATAGAGTTGTTTAATAGATCCGCCTACTTGATATGTTAAGTAAGTTTTACCTAAAATAAAAGAAATAAAAATATATTTATGAAGGTTTAATTAGTGAATATCTTTTCAACATTATCTTCGAGATTTCTTTAGATAATAAATATTTGATTTTAAATTATATTTTAAGAAAGTCCTAAATGAGTGTCAAACACAATAGTAACTGATTTTTATTGTTCATGTAGCATATAACATGCCCACTTATAAGCTAGTATGATATTGATGTGGCCAAAATAATTTTCGTATGATTACATTATATGACACGTAAATAGAAAATATCAATTGAAATTAAATTTTAAAAATTGTTAATTTTACATCAAAATTAAAAGATTTGTGTCCATATAAACCAAATGATAAAAGATTTTTTGGGCACGATAAAAGATTATAAACTTTTTTCAATATGAAGTGAAATACTTCAAGCACCTTTTTAATATTTAAGTCTTGTTGTATATATACATTTGAAGCAAACCGGTGCGTTGCACACGGTTCGTCCAGCTTATACCTCTCAGGATGCGGCTCACCCACTGATAACATCACAACGCCCTTTTTCTAAGATCAACGTGGCAAAATTTGAGAGTCCTGTTGAAAACCTTGTTCGAGCTTCACAACTCCCTCTTGAAATCTCCACATGACCAAATGTGAAAGCTCCAACTAGGCTTCCCCTTATATATAGTATAGATGTAATATCAATCTATTAAACGAAAACAATGTTGGTGGTTTAAATACCAATGGTAGCTTTTGATAGATAATCTTTGCAACCTTTAGTTTAGTTCAAACTTTTTTACCAAAATTTTAGTCCCACACTATATCAATAATTAATTTATGGACTAATATTCTTAATAGAAACATTGTGTTCTTTTTATCAACCTAATGTTTTGCAATTTGAACAGTCCATGAAGTAAATTACACTTTTTTTTTTATTCCTAAGAAGTAAGTGCTTGTTTGACTTGATTTTTTTTTTATCTTATCCATCTCTTAAAAGAAAAAGTCAATCCAAACAAGAATTTGAAAAAGCTTTTAAAAAAATAAGCAGTTTTTTTTAAAAAATAAAATTTTGAAAAAAAAAAGTTTTAAAAAAACGTCCAAAAAGGAGCTTTTTCTCCTTTTTTTTTTTTAAACACGCCTCTTTTTTAGAAAAAATTTTCTTTTTATTTAAAAAATGTCCTCATCTATTAAAAATAATTTCAACATTATCTGTTTTTATTTTTATATGATTTATTATTAATTATAAATTTTATTTTATATAAAAATACTTTTTATAAATAAAAAAATAAAATTAACTTTTTTCCATTATGAATAAAGAAATTTGTGACTAAAAGAAAATTATTTATTAAATACCCTTTATGGTAATTTTAATCAAAATTAAAACTTATATACATTCTTTTGTCAAACAACTTATTTAAAAAAAAATTATAAAAGTAAATTTACCAAACAGATTTAACTTAATTTTAAAAACTATTATTTTTTATAAGAGCTTTTAAGTTAAAAAAAAAAAAACAAACCAAACAAGCTCTAAGAGTTAATCAGTTTATACTAAACATTGAATCAACCATTGTGTTTTGCAATGAGTTTACTCTGCCTTTTTAATAATGAAATCAAATGCATCAAACTATATGTGACGTAAACATAGGCAACTTTAGTGATATAAAGTTAAATCAAAGAATGGGCTAAGCTGTATATATTTGTTTAATTTGCTTCAAGCCATTACCAACATTAAATCATCTCAACATCCTTATCTAAAGTACAAGATTAAATGATATTTAAGCAAATTCAACCTTATCACATTAACTACAAGTAATGATGGATCTAGGATTTTGTATAAGGGGTGGCGAGTAATCTTACAACGTCATGTATCAGATCAATAATTTGATTCGAAGCAAAAAATTAATATTTTTGAAATAAAATTAAATTAATAATTTAAATATAATTTTTCAAATTCATCAACATAAATAGATATAAAGCAAAAAAAAATTAACATTAAATTTTCACATTAGACATCGTATACTATGCTCGATATGCTTTAATGCTTTTAAATTCATTTATGATAAAATCCGTGTCAATGATTTTAACAAACTATTTCTCAATGTAAAAGATAAGTGAACTAACAAGAAAATAATCTTCCATCTTATTACGCAATCTTATATTTACAATTTTCTTAACTGAAAATGCAGATTCTGGAGTTGCTATAGAAACTGAAAGGGTTAAGATAAGTCAAACCAATTCGATCTAAAAAATGATACACAATTATTTTTTCTGTCTTTGACATTAATTGATATAGCTTTAAGAGAGTTGAAACACTTTGCAAGCTTGGATCTTGCTTAATATTAAGTTCAAAATGCTTCAATTCATATTTCATATGTAATTAAACCATTTAAGAGAAAATATACAATTGATTTTTTTACCTTTAATATTAATTGGCATAGCTTTGAGAAAGTTAAGGAAAAAAAGAAAAAAAAAAGAAAAAAATAATTTCAAAATTTACGCCTAGATGAGTTAAGGAAAAAAAGGAAAAAAATTTTAAAATTTGAGCTAAGGAAAAAGAGAAAAAAAAAAAACATGGATCTTGCATAATATCAAGTTCGATGTCATCAAACTTGAATAATTAAATCCATCTTTAAGATCAAAAGAGGGGTTAAGGAAAAAAAAGAAACAAATTAAAAAAATAATTCCAAAACTTAGACTAGATGAGTTAAGGAAAAAAAAAGAATTTCAAAATTTAGACTTAGAAGGAATTGAATCTAGACATTCAAAATTTAGATTAAATTCTTTACGACTACTCCAAATTAGCTCATTTGATTTATTTAAGGGTGGCAAAGTTATATTTTCTGACTTTTACATATATAAAAATTAAAAATTAAAAATTGACAGGCAACGTTGTTGTGTATTTTCCAAGTTAAAGTATAAAAAATTTCAAGTTGTAACCATTAAGATACATGGTATATTGATAAATACTTTGGTCCAAAAAGTTTCATATTACCAATTATTAAAGTGGCCAAAAATGTAAATTTGAACTATATTGTTCTCAATATGTGTCAAGGGTTATATTTTTTTTAATAATATGGTCAAGAGTATCTTAGGATATGTTTAGTTCTCGGAATAGACAAGAATTGAATATAATAGTTATTACATGAAAATATAATAGAATAGTTATTATGTAGTTTGATACGATAAATGGAATAAAACAAGAATAATTATTATGACTTATTATGATGTTTGGTTGGTAACAATAATTTTAGAATAAGAAAATAATAGAAAGTAAAAAGATAAAAATATTCTTTATTATATATATGATTATTTATTTTTATTTTATTTTTTAAATATTAATATTTTATTATTTAATTAAAATATTAATAATTTATAATTTAAAATATTAATA